>NC_042289.1:10711204-10941204 GCF_901000725.2 Takifugu rubripes
TGTAACACCCCAGTGACACATCTAAAGATTGCTTGGAAATGGAAGCGGGCCGATAGCTCACCCTCGTACTGGTGCATCTATGTTAAAAACCTTGATTCATGCTGTATTTTAATAGTTTTGACTGACATTTTCTCTGGGTTTGAGAGGAAATCTCTGGCCTGCACTCAGGGTTTCCTCTGCAGAACCTTTGAAGTTCTGAAGAGGCATGATGACAGCCGTTTAGGAACGATTTATTTGCACATTAAACCAGAAAAAAACATGAATTCTTGAATAACCTGCTTGAAATTAGAAGAGGCCAAAGAGTTTGTGGCAGTCTGTAAAAAAGCTGTTAAATTATTTATGGAAACATCGAGTGCAAGACATGTTAATTTAATGTGACAACAAGATGGAGGATGGAAGTTTAAGGTCGTATTCACAACGTTCTAGATACAGGAAGTGGCGCGACTCAAATCTGAACAAAGACTGTAGACTGTAATTTCGTCACTCAACATGTGGTGATGCCCCCTTTAGCACGTGGCCATAGCTAATTTAGCTTCTAATACCTACTTTAGCTAATTAATGGTAATGAAGACAGTCTTCCTGGGGCGCCCGAGTTATGTGTTTAGCTAAACCTGTAATGTTAACAAGACAGGCCGCAAAAACGAGGGGGTGAATCTCGCCTCACTGAGCCCTTTGATGTTTTAAACTTTAAAGAAAGGCTAACAACATTTGCTTTATTGCAACAATAATTCAGTGTATTGATTTTTTCGGTTTCTTGTACAATCACCTTGCATGCTAGCTAACACAAGGTGGCTGTTTTAGCAGTTTGTGCTACCTAAATTGGAAAACACACTGTTTTAAAGCTAGCGTTCACCGAGGGGGGGAGGGGGGTTGCAAATCACCATGGTGATTTAATTTTCAAAGTGATTGAGAAACTTCTCACTGTATGTTACCGCAGTGACGCTTTCCCAAAGAGGACAAACTCCCTGAACTCCAGTTATTTATCTTTAAATGGCGCTTGCCATTTGGAAATGGCTTCAATCTCCGGTTTGCTCTCTGTGGAGATGACACAGCTAAACGATTTTGACACAGATAATGAAAACAGCACAGCGCAGCAGAGCTAAGTGTCAGCACAGCTGCTAATTGTTTAGTTTCCTCAGGCTTTGGCTCCAGGGTGGGGCTGAGAACCAGCGCCCGCCGTATTCAGGAGAGCCTGCGTTAATTGAAATACAAAAAGTGACAAATAGCTCCGGAGCAACAATGGTGAACGCGTAAAGCTAAATTAACATACTTAGCAACTCAAAAGAACAAAAGGACAAAATAATAACGCTTGTACAGTATGTAGTGGTCATGCTGCCAGGAAACAGCAAAGGATTCAGACGCCAGGGTGCCAAAACACAACAAAACAACTAAATCCCGGCCATCGAAAGACAATATAGGGTTTTAATGAGGAGAACAAGGCCCGTTCAGAGTTTAAAATGTTATTACACGAGACAAAAAACGAACAAGAAGCTTAACATTTACGTTAGAATTTGTCGCGTTAAACAGCGAAACCCAAGAAATTAATCCAACAACGTTTCTTAGATCTCTGAGCGCTCCTAAATATGACGCAAGCTTTGTTGTTAGCTTTGTTGCAAGCTAACCAAAAGTACATTTTGGTTAGCTTACAAGGAAAATGGTCAGTCTTGTGAAATTACAGTATAGCAGCTACTTGCACTTTCATGGTTTTATTATCTTAATCACTCTCAAACAATGTGTTCAACTTGTCATTCCAGGACCTCTTGGGTTTGAAATGTAGAAGGATCACGTTGCGTCGAGAAAAACGGTATTCGGGCTGAAGTTTTTGTTCTTAGCACCGAATGAACGTGAATAATTGCAGCTTTTATCGCAGACGTCTGAAAAGGTGCTGCTGGGGTGGTTGTCACAAACTGCACATTAAGTAATTACACGTCCCCGCCAACGGGGCTCGTCCACACCAGCCGCTCTCTCTCCGTCTTCTCTTGCTTTTACCCGGGACTGTCGCGGGATTAGCAAAAGAAAGCCAAGTGATTTAGCATCGTATGTTGTGTGCGATATCGCGACGGTTAAAAAAAAGGATTCGGTTCAACTCGGGGGTTCGGCCGGAGGCATCAGGGTCTCGGGGCTGAGCGCCAAAGACCGGCAGAGAGCAGAAAGGGAACAACAAAGCAATCATCTGCTTTAACGTGTGATATTACCGTTTCTCATATTAGGCTTCTAACCACACACCCCACCCCCCCGCCGAGAGACACAGCTGGGGACACGGGAGACCATCAATGGCAATCTTTGATGGTTTTACAGCCTGTAGACTTTTGAAAAAAAACCCCAAAAAAACGGGTTCATGTCAGCGACGGCGGATTAACGGTGAAAAAGCTTTTAAGTGCGACTCTGAGAACCGTCCATTAAAGCATTAAGAAGCGAAAAATGATCTGAGATGATCTCGATTCAGACCACAACCCTGAGACAGACGAAAGGGTTCTAAAGGCAGAACAGAATGTTCTCGTCCTCAGCCGGCGGAACGACGGCGTGGAAATCTGCGATAATTAATGAAAACTGCCGGAACATTTAAGCGTTCCTACAGTTCCTACAGGGATCAAATATTGATTCTTTTGGGCCACGTTTTCGCTGGCAGTCTGTGTTCCAGGTCCTCGCAGAGGCTGCGACTTCATCAGAAAACTGGAGAAATAATCAATAATCATCACTTTATTTATCTTCCCTGAATTATTAATAAAGCTGCGCTCTGCTTTTACCTCTGCTGCCTGCAAAATGACCCGAAAATGTTCAATTATTGAAGATGTGTTATGAAATTATACTGTTTTATTGCAACCTTGTGTGATTGAATATCAGATACAAACACAAACTGCCATGTATTTCTATCTTTATGGGGACTTTCGCTGAAACAATAAATTACCCAGGTCCCTAACCCGAACCCTAAACATCCCACAAGCCCGCTACTTTGCAAACATGGTCCCTCTTTATGAGTAGAATTAGGCTGGTCCTCAATATGTAGCGAATACAAGAACACACACACACACACACAGGTTACAGATTGAAAATGCTAAACATGGAAGACTCCCAAAGATAAAAATGTGTTCTTTCATCACTGTTTACGATTCCATCAACGCAAACTTTCGCTGTTGCTTCAACACGTTTGACGACCCGGGACACACTTATGCAGGTTTTCCTGCCAGTCAGGGACAAAGACGAGGCCTCTGCACTAGCAGCCCTCCAGTCCTCCACGGCCATCGGGAGCACATGTGTCCCGTGTGTGAGAGTCTCTAGTTAATCTGAGGAGGACGCACCTCTGCAGAGTTCATGGTGTGGTCGGCTGCACGGGGGAACGGGGGGGAAAAAACGTAGATTTACAGATGATGAATCCGTAAGAGCCGGCAGTAGTTAATGACGTATAATGAGTAGGAACGCAGCGGCTCACAGAAGGAGCGCACGCAGAGATGAAACGGCCGTTTGGAGCCCAGATTTCCTCCGTTCCGAAGACGGGAAGGCGGCAAAAGTCACAACGACATCAAACGCTAAATTTGTCGGGTGTTCCTGGGAATGGCGTGCTGGCGCGGCTTTTCCTGTAATGATCATATTCATTTAAGTAAACGCTGCCCCCGCCGGTGCGAGTTTACCTCAACAGGGAAGAAGACCGCCGCTCTGCCAAATCACGTGACCCATGAATCATGGGATTCATCTGGAATCACGCGTGGTCGTCACGGAATCCCGCGTAAAACCCCGGGACGTCGGGGTGGCGGCTCCAGCCAGACGATGGATGGATGTCGCAGGAAATGGTTGTCCAATAGACTGCACCACAGCGGCTGCTTTCTTCCCAGCATGCATCACTGGAAGTCGCTGCGACCCGGTGAGCGGTTTGCGGGGGCCGCCAAGCGTGACCGCTGTGGCTGAGGAGTTAATCATGGGCCATGTTTTCAGATCGGCCCCCTCCCACACACACACTCTCCCCGACACTGGAAACCAAAACACACTTTGGCCATTTTATTCATGAAAACATTCCCCAGTTCTGTTTCTCTCGTGCTCCTAATAGAGAGGAAAACGTCGCTGAACCTGTTGGCTTCTGTTCCAGTAGGAGCCAACTGGACCCCCTCGCTATGGGGCGTCTGTCCCCCCGGATCAAACTGGCCCCATTGAGGTGGGGGTCTTCAGGGTACTTAAAGGAGCCATTTAGACCACTCCGAAATTCCTGGAAAGTCTCGAATCAGGTTGTTCCAGTCAGTCATCGATCCTGTTTCCATCACTTTTGGTTTGTAGCAGCGCGACAGAACGGTGGAACGGGAGCGAGAGACGGAGGTTTGATTTTAAATATAAACATTTGATGCGTTTTCTCTACAAGCTCCGCCTCCGGCAGCTGGGATTATGTTATCTGTGAAACATTATCCGGCATTTGTGATGTGTGTTTGCGCGCGGCGCCGAACTCTCCTGCCGGGGAGATTAAGGCTGTTCGTGGCTTTGCTGGAAGTCCTCGAACAAGCCGCTCAAAGAGCTGAAGGCTAAGATCTATTCAAGGATTACATCCTCATATCTCCTGTCCATCGTGAAAAGAAGCCAGATGTTCGCCGACTCGTCGCCGCCGTTTTCACAGCCGAGGCGTTTTCTCCTTCCTGTTGGGTCGGCGGGTCCGGTTCAGCAGCAGTGACAGACAGATGAACCTCCACGCCGCCGCGTCGGCTCTACCTCCACCCTCAGATTAGCCGCGGTGGCGCTTGGATCGGGAAACCAGGCCACTGACCTCCGAGGACCCTTAACCTCGGGTCGTTAGCACGGCGAATGTTGCATAAAAGGAGCGCTTGTGCGCGTCTGTGGCGGTAAACATAGCTGTCACTCAGGCTCTTTGAGCGAGCCGTGTTTGGCAGCTCGCCGTATTAAGCCCGTGTCAGACGGCGAGCGCGCTTAAGGCGCTCCGAACAGGCCGCGGCTGCATGTAGCAGATCCAATCCTCAGCGTGAAAATGAGCTTTCCCAAATGAAAGGAGGCTCGTCACTCTGCATATGTTTAACACCACCAGATAGATGATAGCCGTTTGCTTGGTAGGTGCCCCCCACCCCCCAAAAAACGGCCTGAATTGAGCAATCTCTGCCAGCTAAAGCACAATTTGGATTAGCAAAAGCCCCACTGATAGGTCAGCTTAGCCCGTAATGGAGCAGCTTAGGCCGTCTCTGCGTGATTAGAACCTTCTTAGCAGCCTATTTTGTTGCATCCAGATGTTGGATTTGGGGGTGGGGGGACTTTTTGGATGTGTCCTGTTGTTCTATCACAGCTTCCAGTCGTCAGTTTCCATGGATACGCCAGTTTTGTTTAATTTTGCCTGTAAACCTTTCAATGTCGAGCTCCTTTTGGTCTCCCCGTTGCTCCTAAAGTGTCAAAGTCTTTTTTATCCAGCTGCGGTTAAAACTTGGAGGCTGAGGCCGATAAGACGGTCACAGTGTTATTTTTGAAGGTTCCATTTAAGTTTGAGTGATCTGTCCTTCTTCAGGGACATTTTCTAGATGATTTTATCCCTACAGAACTGCCTTATTAGTTCTTTAGAGGCTCTACTGGCAAGTTCCAGGCAGAATTCCCTCCAATCATAAGCGTGATATCAACTTGATGCTAACAGAATCATTACCAATAATCCCTCGTTTTAAAAAAATAAAATAAAAATTCCCTCTCATCTTTAGCCTCTCGTCCCCCGGCTGCAGTCCTCGTGAATATTTCAGTTGTGTGTCAGGCCGGCTTGGTCACATGACCTGGTGAAAACACCATTTGACATCTGGTGCTCTGAATCCGAGTTGTCAGGTTTAGAGCTCGACTGGAGGCACTTTTGCCACAAACGTGCATTTTGTGTCCATTAAACATTTAGCGGTGTGATGTGAGAGCGCTCGTTAGCAGACTGAAGAGCCGCCGTTGAAACAATTTAACTCCATTCAACGCCCGATTCAGCGCTTCCAGTGAAGAGACCAGCATAAAGTTAATGAGATAAAACCACCAGAAACAGAGGTTGACTCTACGCTAATGGTAACCACAGCAACCGGTCTCATCTCTTCTGGGCCTATTGAATTATCGGTAATCAAGCCACTTTACATATCTTTGTAGCTTCAAACTATCTAGCTACAAATTAGCTACCAATGACTTAGCATGCTAACCATGTAGCACCAGTGCCCCTGCTGGTGCTCAACAAGCTACAGTGACAACGGCTAACGTAAACAGCAGACCTTCAAGAACTGAGGGTGTAAAACCAGTCAAAATGAATAGATCTACAGACTGATTATCTTGTCTCCATTGGAAAGAGCAATCTTGGAGTTTGACACTGAAGGATGCGCTCGGTGGCCATCGAGGGAAGATAACGACCAAGTTTCTAGATAATATTTAAATAGGCTGTCACGGACCAGCCGCGAGCGGCGAGGATGCCATTACCAGGAGTAACATTACGATAATTTACCGACGGAGCAGGCGCGCTGTATGTTATCGCACCTGATTTACACCGGCTTCATAATGAAATACTCTGTTTACAAAGAACCGGCGACGCTCCGCACCATAAATCCGGCCGTGAATCGTCTTAAATTACACACACCAGCAGGTTTCCAAGATCACCCAGTATGGAATGGACCCACAACACCCCCCCAACCGGAGGGAAAATCATTACCGTTTGTCACACTTGCTGACCAGTCGTGACTGTAAATTGCACGGCAAAAGCTTCGCACGCATTTTCTTTTCTTTTATTTTTTTAAAGCGTAATTTAAAAGCTTTTCAGTTGTAGCAGAATTTCAAATAATCCAATGAACATACAACCCGCTGATGTCACACGTGTGGCCGTCATGCAGGGGTCACACAGGGGTCAAACGCCACGGGGAGAAACGGTTAATTGTCGTTAACGCAGTCACTGATCTCTCGTTGGAGCCTCAGTGCATGACTGGATGATTCAGTGCAGGAGGATAAAGATGTTAAAGGATCTCCGGAGACCAGGTGGATGTTTCCCGACACCGTCCTCACTGCCGAGGTTCAGAACAGCCTGCGAGGAATTTCCCACCTACGAAATACGGATCAAACGTTCCAAGTCTTCTCGCTCTGCTGCGTAGACCTTTCCGTGTGCGACAAACATGTCCGCCTGGACCACATAAATGCTGATATTTGGAAGAATTCATTTCCTCCCGACCCCCTTTTGACCTTTGCAGCTGGGTTCACTTTGATCTCTGCGAGATGGGAAAAAAAAAAAGAATCACACAATTTTCACCTAATGGGTTCCTTTTTTTTGTTCAGGCGTTTTCATCAAGGATTCACGCCGGTGATGTTCCCTACAAAGTATTTGTGTCACCGCAGGTTTAATTCTTGCAGAAATGGCGTGCGAGCACCTGCACAGCAGTGGCGGCGGCAGCGTCCAGGCTAATGTTTACCGTGTTGGTTTGAAGAGACGAGACTTTCTGGGTGTTGTCGCTTTTCCGTCTGGCTTCCCGAGTGTCTCGCTGACCTCCCACTCCGTAGTGACTCCAGAAAAAACTGGAGAACTTCCGAGAACTGTGGTCTGCACTGAATTCAGAATACCTCAGGGAAATAATGGCGAGGTCGCTGCCATATCAGCCAATCTCAGTCGGAACGAAATTATGTTTGCTCTCGCGCAGAGATTCGAATCCAACACAGATGCTATTTAATTTTTGTCTTTTTAAGGGCCACTTTTACTCCGTCTGCGTCCGCAGCAGCTCTGATGGCACCTTTTGGTTTTCCGATTGAGAACTGGCAAATTTTGGGACTCGTCAGTTGCAGCCCGTTATTGGAAAAGCGAAGAGTCGGAGTGAGGACTCGTCTCTACGATCAGCCAACTTCAGAAAAGTGATGAGATCTTCGTGTTTGTCCGACAAGGAAATCTATCATGTCCAATGCATCTGATTAATTGGTTCTGCTCAGCTGAAGCGGATCTGCAACATTTCCTGGATGTTAATTTCGGCCTTTGACTCAGGCGTATTCGCCTGTGACGTCTAATTATTTTGTGCTTTTCCTTTAACGCACATCTGGAGATGGTTTGATGCCAAGTTAGAGAAAAAGTTTGGTTGGTGAAAAGCAAAAGCTTTACAGACTCGATATTCAGGGGAGGTCGATCCACTTGGACCGAGTTTGTGCCGTCATCTTGCGCTAATGCTAACAACAAAATCTAGGAGCTTCTCTGGAGGAAGCTGAAAACATTGGCTTCAGAGCATGTATTTTTGGCGTAAAGGTTTGTTCTATATGTATTTGAAGGTCTTTATATAGCCGCTAATGCTAAAACAAGACGCTGACAAAAGCAGAAATCTTCTTTGAGCCTCTGATCTGAGACACTTCACTCGTCTCCGTGGACTTCGGGTAAAAATAGACTCATTTTTTAGTTCAAACTCGCCGTAGCGTATTGCGACGCAAACATATGAACTGTTCCCTCATCCCTTTTATTCTCTGATGCTTCATGTCTGAAGCACATCTGGAGACGGCCTTGGGCCCTGGTGATGTGCTCACAGGTTCCTGGGACGGGAAGGGTCTTCAGGGTTTCAGGGAAGGAGAGCAGGGAGCAGGGTTTGATCAGGACCAGCTGTCACATCTGTCCTCCGGCGCTCAGCCAAAGCCGAAGCTGCACGGGATGAGCCGATTCACAGCCGCTTCCATTGCGGGTGCAATCAGACGACAACCTGACACCCTTGACTTGGACTCAGAGGGACGGGATAGTTCTGGGATCAGCCCCAACACCGGGTCTCCATTGTGATTCAGTCCCAGAGTTTATCGCTGCAAACTCATGACCCAGACCCTCCTAATACGACCATGACCGAACACAAAAGAAATACACAAACGAAGTGGGAAGACTCTTATATGGGAGGGGGGGAGGTGTTGAGAATCTGAATAACTGGAGAGCGTCAGGGCGAGGCGGCCTCTCAGCTCCCACCAGGGCTTCATTTCAGGTGCAACTCTGAAAAATTTGAGTCTGAAGAGTAAATCAGAGAGGAGCTACGAAACACGCTCGTCTGCCCCGACCATTGTGAACGGCAGCCATCTTGTTTTTAGCCAAGGACCTTGATTTACAAATAGAGCCACAAGGGAACCCCTCCAATAGTTGACTGATATAAAGTGTCTGAAAATACGAGACGGGCAATGCTGCCGCCAACCAGCAGGGGGAGATTCCATCATTATCATGGTTACCCTGGAGGTGACCCAGTGGTTCAGCTCTCCAAACATCCAGTGTGGTTCCCTGTATGTTTTCCTGAAGTTGCACCTTCACATGTGACAAAACAAAACCTCCCACTCCAAAGCAGACGCGCCAAGACCCCCCACAGTCCACAGGCTGGTTTTTTGGGGTTGTTTTTTGCTCCTTTTTTTACACTGCAAACTTCGCTCATCCACTCGTAGAGCTCTGAGTGAGGAATGAGTCATCTGGCCGACGGTTATCTCCCTCCACTGCTCGCCGTTTCCACTCCATCCTACAGTAACGACATAATTGCGGGTGTAATAACGGGATTATTCATCCTGAACTATTTGCGGGACGTCTGGCGGTTGATGACAGCTCGTCAGATGCATGTGATCAAGCCACTTTTCACCGACGCTTGTGATAAACATCACGTTTTTACAACCCACCGGAGGAACAAGGGAAACACCCGGCGCAGCCTGCCGGCTGTGGAGGCACCTTCCCCGCAACGTGAGGACTGGGGAGCTCATTACGAGTGGACTCCTTTAGAATAATTGATTGTATTTGACGCGACAAGGAGGAAGCCAGGCAGATTGATACTCGGCAGCAGGGCTGATCAATCCAAATGAGAGACTGAGGGAGCGTTTATTTTCCTGCCAGACTTTATTAGGAATAACTTAGCTTACCAGCCCCTGCCCGAACGGGCCTACATTCGCACCGTCAGGGAATGTCAATGAAGGTGAACTCTCCTCCTCAGCCTGCCTGGAGACATCCAGGACAGAAAGGGTTCGTTACATTAGCGTCTTTGCATCTTTAAGAGATGAGTTCATCAGCTGTTCAGCGTTGGCAGCTCCCACAAATGCGTCCATGTTGCATCGATTATGGCAACAAAGGTTGTTCCTTTGACCTTGGCCAGGATTCCAAGAGATCATTAAAAGCAACTTTAAGGGGCATGTTCACATCACGAATGGAAACTAGTGCGAATAGAGCTTGATTCCAGAGAGCAACAAGAAGAAAGAGCTAGTTAGCTTTTGTTTACTCCGGTTCCACTAGATTGCAAGGCCAAAGGAGTCACTCGCCATGCGTGGAAAAATTAGCTTGTTTTGCTTCCCGCGCTGCCTCAACCGTCTCTGACATTTCGGATCTACATGATCCATGACTGATTCCCAATCGGAATGGAGTGCCGCTAACGCACCACCAGCATTTGGCCTGTGCATTCTTCATTGCTTTATAATTAATAAAACATCATAATTAGTGCTGAACCCAGCGAGGACAATTGCTCGCGCTGTGCTTCCAACAAGGTAACCTTGAGTTGTACATCTGTCCTGTCAATTGGATGTGCTCCAAAGATGCACGGCGCATTAGCAATGAGACGCCGCCGCTCGGCTATGGACAGTGGTTGTTTCAAGGTGATTTCCGCTGGCGTGTCGGAGCCGTAAGCGGTGATGTCGGACCCTCGGACCACCTACTGCAGTTCGGAGCCAACGGAAGTCCTTGAAAGGTTACAAAAATCTTTAGCCCCTCATTACTGCGAGGGAGAAAGTTGAAAAAAGTGGCAGAATATAATGAAAACTAATACTCTTCCCCGCCGCTGTGCGATCTGAAGATGTTTAATATCTCATTACAGGCGCAGACGTAACCGGAGTTCTTTACTGTCAGGAGACAAACATAATCCAGAGGGAAATTACCCATCAGGAAGGCAATACTGTTACTGAGATGCAATTACCAGGCCACTTGTGAGGCTTTGGCTCTGGTAGCCATGGGTGCAAGTGTGTGTGTGTGTGTGTGTGTAAGAGAGAGAGAACGCGGTCGATATGTGTATAACAGCTCTGATTTTTCGTTTTCTTCTCATCGTTTTTCAGGGTAAATTGGATTCTTCGCAGGAGAATCGGTTCATTTAGAAAATGTCCGAGATGCAAATGATTGATGTCGCTCCCGCAGCGCGTCTGGAGGTGCACCTTAAAGACTCGGCCGCTGCTGTCCGAGGAGCGTTTGCAGCTCTCCGGGGGGAACGATTCCGCCGTTCCTGCTCTGTTGATGTTCCCTGATTTACATGGATCGCGCCTCACTTTTACTGCCACTTCTCTTTGGGTTGGGAGTTAAATAAACGGGTGTCTCGCAGTGGATTTAATGTACCGATTTAGCGCTGAGTCACACAGCCTCCAAACAAAGGAAAACAGCGCGGATTGGGATGAACATCAGTGTAAACATTTGATAAGGATTTGCTCCAAGCGAACGCTGCGCTTTATTATTGATACAGAAATAGAAGCGGCGCTCCGGCGCGGATGATACCCCTCCCTCGCCCCCTTTATGCCGCTCCGTCCTGCAGCTCAAACACCGGGTTGAGCAGAACGTTGGCGGCAACAAATGGCTCCCCGGGATCATTTTCCAGGCGGGGACGTTTCTATTGTGCTGCAAATGATCACCTTGAATCTGATAATTAATCACCGCGGCCTCCGGTGAGCGGCCCCTCCAACTTTGAACTCACGGAGGGAAGAAAGGAGCCCGCACGTGCAGGAGAAATAAAGGCTGCATGCATAATAGATGTATGACAAAAACAATACCCCAGGCACCCCGGTATTAATGATATGCAGCAAACTCATTATTAAAGTTCCAAAACAGCTCCTGGAGTAACACAGATGGAGTCAATTAAGCAATGAACACACTGGCTGGGCCACTTTCATCTCCCCTCTTTTATCTCTTGCTTATTACTCCGTGGCTGTAATTAGCCGTGTGTTTCTGCTCGCCACACAAGGTCCGGAGATAATAACGACTATTTTCACACGCAATTTCAAATACTGTAAAGCTTAATGAAAGAAAGCAAACCGGGCAGCCACCGCGGGCGGGAGATGGTGCCGAGGCTAACGCTCTGTCTCCTCCTGTTCCAGAGACCTGATGCCGTCCACGCTGGAGGGCCAGATCACCATGGAGAAGACGCCCAGCTACTTTGTGACCAACCACGCCCCAAAGCGCATTCACTCCATGGCCCGCGACATCAAGCTGATCATCGTGGTGCGTAATCCGGTCACACGGGCCATCTCAGACTACACGCAGACTCTGTCCAAGAGACCCGAGATCCCCACCTTTGAGGTTCTGGCCTTTAAGAACCGGACACTGGGTCTCATAGACGCCTCGTGGAGCGCGCTGCGGATTGGAATATACGCCCTGCACCTGGAAAGCTGGATGCAGTATTTCCCTCTTTCCCAGATGCACTTTGTCAGTGGGGAAAGGCTCATCGTGGACCCGGCAGGGGAGATGGCCAAGGTGCAGGACTTTCTGGGCCTGAAGCGCATCGTCACGGACAAACACTTTTATTTCAACAAGACTAAAGGCTTCCCCTGCCTGAAAAAGCCCGAGGACAGCAGCACTCCCAGGTGCTTGGGCAAATCCAAAGGCAGAACTCACCCTCAGATTGAGCCGCAAGTGATCCAGCGGCTGCACAAGTTCTACAAACCCTTTAACATGATGTTCTACCAAATGACGGGCCAGAACTTTGAGTGGGAGCTGGAGGTGGACAGAGATTCCCGAAGCTCTCAGGACTAGCAGACCCTCCCCCCCCCCCCCAGCCAAACGGCCGCAGCCGGCATTCATCTGCTACACGCTTGCTCTCTCCTCAGAACTGATGCTGACCACGATGGCGAATCACTGCTGTACATACGGAACATAAAACTATATTTATATTTGTCAAACGGAGATGATTTATTCATTTGGTTGTGAAGCAGCTGGAAGGTGTTGATGGAACAGTGCATGCGATGAGTTAAGTGTCCTTACCTCATGAGCCCAAAAGCTAACCTCTGCGTGTTGCCCTTCCCTTTACTTTCCCGCCTTCTGTTGCCCTCCCACCCACTCGCTAGCGCTCACTCATGTTCCGTGTCTGTGTTGACGGCCTTGAAGTGCTCCGTGCTCGTCTCTCCACTGTTCTACCGCTTGAGAAGGAAGACGGGAAAGACTGATGGGCGCAGCCGAGTCGTTGAACGGCGCGCAGCTTTTTTCGTTGTCCGTCTTTCGAGAGGAGACGATCTCTGTTTGGGTTTTACTTTTGTTGTACCCGTTTGCCAAAGTGTTGCCCGTCATTTTCCTGGTCGCGCCTCGCTGGTTATTGACCGCGATGTGAGCGCCGCTTTTCTGTAATTGGATTGTTTCACCGCAAACTAGAAAATTAGCATACTGACGGCTATGCACTCAACCACGGTGCAGGATCGGCGCTTAATGTATGCATCCACGCGGCGTGCACGAGCCAGGGTTAGCTTTGGATCAGACCACAAACTGACGGCTAATTGCACCAACTACCCCCTCCCCCGAAGAACAACAAGGAAGGGCCGAGCAGAAGTTTGCTAACAAACATCTGGTCTTCTGCCATTAGAGATTAATGGAGTGTAAAATAATCCACCGCTTCTGGAACAATGTCAAAGTCAGAGTAAATGTGCTGTCAAGGTAAACTTGCGTACATGCTGGGTAAATTAGCGAGCCATTATCCTGTGTATTATCTTTAATGAGATTATGTCTGCGGGGGAAAATAACCGCAGCGTTGCTACAAACGGTTGCTTCAGGCGGACGATTGTGGAAGATGTTGAAGATTGTGGTTGTTTTTTTTAAAAAAACAAACAAAAAAAACGCTGTTTCTCTTTTTTGTTTCTCCTTTTGCACCTTTCTCTGTGTTGTCTCGGGACTTTTTATCAATTGAGACAATCAATGGAGTCAATGAGTCAATAAAGGCAGTCTGCTAAACGTCGCCGCTCGCCGCGGCTCTGATGCACGGCTCTGTTAATCCTCTCTGTTCCCGGGACACGGACGGCTCCTCTCCGTCACCCTGGGGAGGCCGACGCCGGCAGCTACTTACGGCGAGCGATTGATTCAATCAAAGTAAGTACCACACTGTCCTTTGTAGCGCCAAGCCTCAGCGCTCAGCCGCCCTCGCTGTCCCACCTTCGACTTTGAGGCTTTCCTTTGCAGCCGCCCCTGCTGTATCCCAGTCTGCTTTGAGCCGCCCCCCCCCCCCCCCCCCCCCCCCCCCAGGAGCCCCCTCATGCTGCACAGAGGTGTGGCGCCTCGTGTAAGAGAAGTCTGCTTTTATCGTTATTAATTCCCCCCCAGAGCTTTAGAACACGTATATTCAGCCCTCTGAAAGCAGACTGTTACCCCCCCCCCCCCCAGTGGGCAGACGCTCACAGGAGGCACTGAGAGAGGACAGGTGAGGACTCCATTTCCCATCCTTCATTTGCATTTCTGGGGCGAATTCGTGAATCACCCCCCACTTTGTCCGAAAGCACTGGCGCACACGTTGTGTTCGGTAGGTCATAAGAGCTAGACCACACGCAGGGCGTGCTAGGCTAACCTTCAGCCTCCCCGGCCTGAGTTGCGGTGATGATATATGAGCATCAACTGCTCATCCAACTTCTCTCAAAATGAAATTTTGGAACGCTGAACGAGGATCTAACGGCACGAGGAATGTTCTTCTCATGGGTTCGTTCTCAGCAAAAGCGTTTGTAGGAATGTTCTCTTCTCTCTTGTGTGAGCTGTAACTGTTTACTGGCGTTAGCTGCATTTGAGTGACTGATGAGGAGCTACGCTAGAGGCTCAATCAAAGTAAGTTTACCCACCACAACCAGCTGCTCCCGAAACTTCCTGTTGAACTTCCAGTCGAAACTCCTCAACCTTTTTAACAGCCACCTTGCAACATTTTGCCTATACAGTCGTCCACAACAGCTAGCAGGCTAACATTTAGCACTGCTTTACGGCTAATGAGGGGGGTTCTAATGGACCGTGGAGAGCTCAGAAGAGCCTACAGCAACTTTCGTGACTACGGTCTATAACGCCGACGTCTGAGCTTCCAGCTTTGAGCAATTGCGAAAAGAATATCCAACAAATGAAATATGGCGAGGATCGTTTTCACCCCCAAACACACTGATTCATTTATCCAAACTGTAATTGCATCGACATGGAAATGTTCCCCATGTGGCTCCGCTGCTCATCGAATTCAGCAGCTCCCTCGCGCACCTGGATCTCACCAACGGGTGGGCTGTTGCAGAATTATGCAACATTTTTCTATTAAGAACCCCCTTCCCCCCACACACACAACCACCACTCCAAAAACCACATTTAGATGTTGGACTCTCCACAGGACATTTCAGAGCCACCAAAGTTCTGGTTGGATGAGGGGACGCCTGTAACCCAATTAGGAGATCACACCATGAGAGCATGAAGTGGGTCGACACCCTGAGGTGAAGTAGCAGCTGACATCAACACGTTGCTTCAACACCCGTGTTATATTTAGCATGTTGCAACAACAGCAGGAGCAACAAAACAGTTCCATCCAGGGTGTGGGTGCGACTGTAACTCAGCCGTGAGCGATGCTTTTTTTCTAAAGTTGCACTGGATCAGGGGGCGCGTTTAGGTGCAAGCGCGTCTTTATTGATTAAAGCTCGCCGCGGCCTCTGCAGGTGTCCTCTGACTCCGTCTCCTTGGATGTTTGCTTTGGGGCGTGCGGAGAGCAGAGCTGCGCATCCGTTTGTGACGGAGGACAGCGTGGGCCCCAGCAGCCAGACAGGAGATTAACAACCCAGACAGGAAACACCAACGTCCTCCCAGACTGCAGCAAGACTCGGGAATTCACTCCGAAAACAGCTTTTAATAACAGCTTTCAGCCTTTTCGCGCATTGAAACTGGGGGTAAAAGGGTGAAAGGATTTGAGACAAAGAGGACTCGACTGGGCGTCCTCTGTCACAGAGTCCATCTCATGACACCCAACACGACCCTCCCTGGGAACACAACCAAACCAAGGCCTTCCAAACCCGACCGCCCTGTGAAATTTGCAGGAGCAACGTTACGACTTTCCAAAACCGACATCTGCTCCGATCGACGCCCCCTTCAGGCCTCTGTTGGTACTGCTGAGTCCAAACCAGACAAGGCACGATCAAGTCAAGAACTCCGTTTGTATCATTAGACTATTTAAGCGCAGGTTTGCGGGAGACGGGTGTTAGAGGTCGACCCGTGCAAAGATGACTCAGATATTATATTATACAAAACCTCATAGTTTCATCTAATCACCGGTTAAACATTAATCATGGGAAAATAAACCTGTCGTCCAATAAATTAGGCGGACATAATTATGTATGTTTAATGAAACAGGCAGACAATTATCTTGGATGCTCACGCTGTCTTTTAGACACACACACACACACGCACACTTCATCATCTGAATGCAAGTATTAGTTTCAGTCCAGCGCTGAACGACTGTTTTCGAAAACACACTTTTTCAAGGACAGAAAATATTTAAAAGGTTGGAAGACGGTCTTAGATGTCCTCAAGGTTGCTCTCTAAAGTAACAGGACGGATCAATAACACAACAAAAATCCAATAAACTCTATTTCAACTGTCTAATTATAACAATAGCGCCCCCAGTGGTTGGGGTGGACCTCACAGTTTCAGCGGCACCAAATCAATCACAGTCATGATGGATGGATGGATGGATGGATGGATGGATGGATGGGTGGGTGGGTGGGTGGATGGATGGATGGATGTATGGATGGGTGGGTGGGTGGGTGGATGGATGGATGGGTGGATGGATGATGGATGGATGGATGATGGATGATGGATGATGGATGGATGGATGGATGGGTGGGTGGATGGAGGGATGGATGGATGGATGGGTGGGTGGATGGATGATGGATGGATGGATGATGGATGATGGATGGATGGATGGATGGGTGGGTGGATGGATGGATGGATGGATGGATGGATGGATGGATGGATGGGTGGGTGGATGGATGGATGGGTGGGTGGATGGATGGATGGATGGATGGATGGGTGGGTGGGTGGATGGATGATGGATGGATGGATGATGGATGGATGGATGGGTGGGTGGGTGGGTGGATGGATGGATGATGGATGGATGGATGATGGATGGATGGATGGATGATGGATGGATGATGGATGGATGGATGGATGGATGGATGGATGGGTGGGTGGGTGGGTGGGTGGATGGATGGATGGATGGATGGGTGGATGGGTGGATGGATGGATGATGGATGGAAGGATGGATGGATGGATGGATGGGTGGATGGATGGATGGATGGATGGATGGACGGGTGGATGGATGGATGGATGGATGGATGGATGGATGGATGGATGGATGGATGGATGGACGGGTGGATGGATGATGGACCGACCCACCACATTAATGTGCTAATGAACTAGCGATTAAAAGCACAGTGCTAATTCTCTAACTGGAAAAGTGTTTGTTTTCCAGTTAGTTTCGTATCCAAAGGAAACGCAGCTCAGGGACAAACAAGCTAATTGAAAAACGGTGTCTGGAGCTCACTGAGGAACGTCGGAAGAACCGCTGAGCCTTTTACTCCCGTGCTGAGGACAGAACATTGTTTTGAACTTTGTCCAAATGGAGTCTCCATTTCACACACTCTCGCTCCACTTTCTTTGAAAGCTTTTTCTCATTATTGTGCCGTCTTTTTTTCTGCCCTCCCACCTCAGGTGAATCTCCAAGGTCGCGACATCAACGTTGTTACACCTGTTCCATTATTTTCCTGAACCTCACGAGTGGGTAGAGCCTCTAGAATAAAGAGCTCTGGTTCTTTCAATCCATCTTATGTCACGTCCGGCTACTAAATCAGAGGTTTTCAAGTTTACAAAAACCCAAAACAAAGACCCCTGACCCGAACCCAAACCTGACCCGAACCCCCCCTCCCCCCACCCCCACCCCTCACAGGATTACGGCGTTGAAAAGCTCCAACCGGGCCGTGGCGGTTCTTAAATGGCCGTTTCTGTCACAGATGGGCTTTGACCGTTCCACTCCGCAGTGCCTGTGAAAACCGAGAACCGATACATGAATCAACAAACCTCCAGAGCCTTTCTGCCGTCCGACTGCCAATTAATAAGCCAGTACAATGGTCCTGGAGGGCCCAGAGGGCCCGGCGGATAGTTACTGAAGCCGTAGATAGCCGGAGAACCAGGCTGTAGCGAAGATATGGGGTTTTTTTTACCCGTGATTTGCTGAGAACATCCATCACCGCGTGGTGAAAGCTGGTCGGCCCGTTTGGGCAGAATTATTTTCCGATCGATACCTTCGCAGCCCACAAAGTCCCGCCCGACGTGATTACCTTCATTATCAGTCCGGGCGCGTAACGATCTCATTAATTCGCTGAATTCATTTTCAGCCGGGTGGATATTAACCTTTCGCCCGGGATCGTTCATTTTTCCGTGGGAGGGGCGCGGCGCGGCGCGGTCGGCGCCGTACATAAACAAAACAATTAATGGGCCCCTGGCAGCGCAGGTCCTCGGTGTCGTCCGGCTGACTCGCGCCCGGATGATCGATTTATTGATCGCGTGCTGCAGAAGTGCTCTAATCCTGTCGCCCACGCCGGGAATCAGCCATTCCGGGGGCTAATTTGGTTTGTTTTGAACCAGGCATGTATTTCCAGGACAATTATCGTGCTCTGAATGTTTGCAGAAGGGATTCCAGCACCTGCTTCCTGCCGCCGGCCCACGTGATCGTGATTCTGACTCTTCTCCAGACTCCCCGTTAGTCAACAGGACTCCGACAACGGGAGTCCAGCAAACCAAACAGGAACTTTCAGAGGAAGCAGACAGCTGCCGAGGTCAGAGTGCAGATGTGTGCGCGGAATGGGACGATTCTGCCGGTTTCTCTTTGTACCTGCAGCACAAACAGAAGCTACACGCTCGCAGGAGAGCAAATCACCGAGTCCACTGCACGCCCGTCACGTCTGTAGAGGTTTCCTGCGCTTCGGTGGCAGCGCGGCGAGCCGTAGCGCTACAATTGGTAGCCTAAACCAGTATAAAACAAGGATGAGTTGTTAGCATGCTAAATCTCGGCGGTGCAGTGGGATCCTGCCCCCCTGGGGCAGAGCTGGATCAGCTGTTCAAGGCAACATGCAGCATGAAATAATGTTGTTACAGGACAGCGGAAAACAGCTATCCTGATTCTGGAGGGTGATTTTTTTTATATTATTTCCCACATATCATATCTGACTTCCATCACATAAACCAACAATGGTGGCGCCTCCACCTCCTCCCGCTGGCAGAACCTTCAGTCCCAGCTGGGTTTGACATCGGTTTACGTTTCCCTTCACCATAAATTTCTCCTCCAAATGTTTCTAAGTGATGTACAGCCTCTCCGGTCCTGGCTGCCCCCCCCCCCCCACCTCCATCAGCCTGCACATAAGGTCTGAAGTATGCTAGCACGTGGCGGACGTAAATCTGGAGCTAATGAAACCTGCTGTGGAACCGAATGCAAATCAGTCCACAATCAGGATTTCAAGCAAGCAGAAGTCTAACTTGACAGGAGGTACCGATGAAAACAATCGATTTATTCATCGCTTTTAAGCTCGGAGCTGTCACATCTTCATAAAATACCGCCAGAACCTTAAAGTAGCAAACTGCCGTAAATCACCCGCGCTGCAGCTCGTAGCTGCCGCGGCGCGCCGCAACATGAAGGATGTCTCACTTATATATCCTGACAGCGTTTATGACGTATTATTTTTATTTTAAGGGGGCTGGTGCACGTCCCAGCGTGGCTCAGAGCTGGAGCTTTACCCCCCTGGTCAGGGTCAAACGTTGGGTTGAGTAGATGACGATGATACGCTAAATAAGTACAGTATGATGCGTCTCCACAGCAACAGTGAGGGATTCCTGCTACTAAACTCGGTTCTTATATAGAAGATATAGAAGCAGTAATAAATCTTTCAATTAGCATGAAATCCGTTTGGGATAAAAGCCCTCTTGTTTTCATCGGAACAACGGCAAACTCGGAATTAATCTTTCAGCGGCTGCAACCTGTCGATATATTTGTTCACCGGCTGGAGTCCGGCGCTGACGTGGCATTAATGATTCAGGACATGGCAGGTTTTAGCCTCCGGCGTCACACCGTCTTAGCACAACAGCGCAGGAATGCTACACAGACGCACGGCGCCCAACCTGGGAAAGCATTGTTTGATCAGGAAGAGTCTTTCTCTGTTTATCAATGTTTCAGGAGGACAACAGAGCGCCATCGGGTGGGTTTCCTGTCGGCTAAATAAGCCGGAGTGTGAGGGAGTGTGTGTTTCTCAGATGTTTCCTCTCGGGAACGCCGGCTGAGCCAGCCGAGCGTAATGAACCTTCATGGGATTACTCTTCCGCGTGCGGATCCTCTCACATTCCCGTCTTTGCTGTCAAACAAGTGATGTTTTAATATATTCAAAAAGGGTGAAAACACCAGTTTCTGAGTCTTAGCCGAAGCTCAAAGGCGACATTAAAAAAAATAAAAGTCTGTTCTTCATCCGATTCAACAAATCCTGGTTTTTATTCTCTTCTTCTCCAACGTTACAGGCTCAAGTGACGCAGGAAACTTCGGATTCGCAGCGAAATTATTCATTCATCTGTTCAGACTGTTTCTGACAATTGTTTGGACACTCCTTCATCTGAATAGGATGGGGGGGGGGGCGCTTATCATTTAATTGAATAGGAAATTGACAACATATGGATTCAGCGCATGGCGAGATGAGCGGGTACAGAAGAGCTGCAGCCGGTGGAGGTCCGATAGAACCTCAGAGCAGCTGTTGCGTCTTTCTGCCCAACCAGGGATTTTTCTTTTCTTTTTTTTTTTGGTCGCTTTTCTTTTGTTCCGCGGCTGCTAGAAACTCTGCCGAGATTCATTCGTTACAAAAATAAGCAGACAACCCGATTTTTGGTCTCTTCCGGCTCATTTCGATGCCTTCAGCATCCGAGTCATTGATCTGTTGCAGGCGCCTGTTTGCCGGGCAGACACCGCCAGCCTAAAGATGTATATATTCCTAAAAAAATCAGCATTCTGAGCGTAAACGACTCTGCTTCTCTCGGAATCGTGACCGAAAAATGAATTTGACGACAACCCCAGACGGTCTGAAGGAAGCGGGCCGGTAGTAAAGTGAGCATAGCTCAGCGCCGCGACAGCTCGTGTCCGAAGGCATCCGCGGTGTTGTGACGCGAATGAAGTGGGAGCCCGAGGCCACGTGCACGCGAGAAATGAAGCGTTTGGAAAACTGCGGAAGGCGGCAGAGGACAGAGTTCGGGATAAAAATGTTGTGCTCCGTGATTCCTCCAGGACAGCATAATTATCCTCATTAGCTTCCTCGTCCACCTGAACGCTGCTTTCCCCCCCCCCCAGCAGATTTTTTTTTTGCCAATTTGTCTTTGTTTAAAAATCCTAAATCCAAAATAAATTTTAAAAAAAGAAGTTCCTGAAGTCTTTTAGCCTCAGCTTCACTTGGATGCAGGCGTCCCACAGGGCTGCGTGCTCGGCCCACTTCCACTCGCGCTCAGACAGATCCACGATGAGACAATGATGGAGCTGACCCGAGGTCGGGTGGTTTGGGGTTCCAGTCCGTCTCTATGGTAACGCTCATGAAGTTAGAAGCCGAACTCGTTTTTCCGTCTCGAATCTGAAGAGCTCCGCGCCGACACTCAGCCGCAGGTTTATTCCTCCGAATGCAGCCCCGACGTTCGCGTCAAATGTTTGCGGTTGTTTATCGGGCGAAGCTCAGAGGAGCTGGATTTATACGGACACGGCCTCGTCTCGGGACGGACGGTTTATCCGCCTCGCAAATCAAAGACGCAGCAAAACTCCGGCAATTTACGGCTGAAGTGAGAAGGAGAACTCGCTGGCTGGCTGCTGCCGCGGTCCAGCTGCTGAGCGGCCTTAATTAAGAGTCACCGGAGATCCGATCCGGCCCGGTCGTTCCCCCGCCGACACAGAATCGTTACACGAGACGTCAGAGGGGATCAATATTCCGACGGCATCGTTCCTCCCTCTCCAAACCTCAGCATCGACTGTGGGCGACCGGGAAGAAGGATGAGGTCAAGGATTTGTTCAAATCGGCGTCCGCAGCACCGGAGAAGACAGGAGGCCTCACTCCCGGCCCGCCGAGGTGGCCCGTGCCGGAGAGGCATCATTAAATTGCTTCTCCCTGCTCATTGTGCATAATTCATGCTGCGCTGCTGAAATATGGATGCTGCTGTGTTGCAGGAGGGCTGCGAGTCTGAGGAGCCTGAGCCTGGAAACGCAGGCGGCAAAGCTTCATTTAGGAGTTCTGCCTCTCCTGCAGGTGAACGAGATGACCGCGGTCCAACATCGACGGCTCATTGCGTGGCAATAAGCAGCTAGCCGCGTAGCTTTGAGGAGTCGATGAGCATTCCGAGCACATCCTGTCTGGACGACTAAGATGTGATTCCCTCTTGGGAACGAAGGAAATTGTTTTTTCCAAATGTAATGATGAAACAAGCCACAAATGTCTCTCTGGTCTATCAGTAGCGCGCGTTAGCCTGTTCCGAGGTCCGTCGCGGCAAAGCTTTATCCGTCCACCGTACGTAAAACCTGACGGAGCCGCTTGGCTCGACCCGCTCCTCATCCGACCACAGAGGCCGGCTCGGGACCGGCGTCCATCAGGTCACACAGAAATGTTGAGGAGGGCGTCGTTAGGAGGAAGCCAATTTTCCTTTAAAACAGTGCACAATACGAGGGTGCGGAGCGCCAGCACGCATGCACACACTCCCTCACACGGGGCTGGAGCCACCCCCCAACACCAGAAACCAATGATCATGTTTTTCGCCTTTAATTGCCGGCTGTCTCTTGGCAACAGGAGACCCAATAATCTGCTGCGTTGCCTCCTGCGACTCTTCGGTGCCTTTAAATTCTGATAATACACAAAGTGAGCGCTCTGCTAGCGCGAACATCTTTGTCATTACGCGGGTCGGCGGGTTACGTCACATCATGTCATGTATCCGCGTCACCCGACCTCTCCTGGGTCGAGGCAGGGTTCCGATTCCTGCGGCATTCCTTGGAATCAGGGTTAGCCGGCCCTCGTCCACCCTGACACTTTCAATTACCCCCCGAAAGAGTCACCTGTCCACCGCGCGTGTGCGAGATCAGGTGACTTCCTGACCGCAGAGCAGCAGTGATGATGGCGGAGCAACTTGCTGAGGCCCGTCTTCTCCGTCTCCGCCGTTGCAGGGAACGCTCCTAATGAACGAGCTACCAGGAGACTAACGGCGGGTAATTACGCTGTAATGAATGCACCTGTGTTCTGCCCGCTATGGCAAGGGGGGGTGGGGGGGGTGCGTGCTGAAGGAGATGAGCTTCAGCCTGTTTTGATAAATGGACGCGGCCGTTGTTGCAAACAGCAGCACTTTCCGCGGAGCAGCAACCTGGGGGCGGAGCTTCCTGACATGCTGTAACAAACACAGAAGCCCAGCGTGCACCTGCTCTACCCAGCTGAGGTTTCAATGCCCATTTCCAGAAGGCGGCTAATTGAGCCGTCATGCCGCTAATCACCGAGACGTGTCGTCACGGCGACACGCTGGCCACTTCAACGCACCGCTGACTGATCCAGCGACGTATATTCAGGACGGCAAAGGGAACTTTTCACTGAAAAGGATTTTTACAATCAATCAGAGCCCCCTCCTGCTGCTAATTGCCTGTTTTTACACTGATTTTACACTTTTTCACGCTGGCATCTGTGAAGTGCAGAACAAAGTGAGAATTTCCCTGTCAGGGAAACTTGTGCAAATGATAGCTAACGCGAGCCGACGTAGCTAATCGGTGTACAACAATCTTTGGCTCCGCTCCTGGACCATCGGGCTAGCAACAGACTCCTGGGTCGAAATTAGCCAAAGTAGCCAAACGTCATGAACCGTTTTGTTTTTTTTCCGGCGTTGGCGTCTCAGCGAGCTCCAACGCTCGATTGACAGTGGTTTTATTTTCTCTCAGTGCATCACAGGGCCAAAGTCCCTTAACGATTTTCTCATCTTTCTCTCAGCAGAAGCTAATGGAGTTTCCTGCACGTTAGCTCAGCATGAAGGAGCCTTTTGTGTTTTGATTTTTGCAGAACTCATACGCGAGGCTCGACCGCCGCTGCGCCGACGGTCAAACGAGACTCGTGTTTTTAATACTGACAGCGGATGAAATACAGCAGCTAGCATAAAGTTCGTCGACTAACGATGCTACAGTGAACAGTCAGCGTAAGAAAACGTGACAGAAGTAACGTAGCAAAAGCAACGTAGCAAAAGTTGCAGTTGCTCCACCGTTAATCCTGGTCTGGTTTGTTTGCTACGTCACCTTTCCGGTCCGTGCTACATCGCATTAGCCTCCTTACTCCTCGCAGCTGCCCGTGAGCGTGCTGAGATCCGCTGAAACTACCGGGACACGGTGACAGAGGAGCGACCTTGTCCCGGACAATCCCTCAAAGTTATTGAGGTGGGGGGAGGTGGGGGGGGGTGACAGCTGAGAAATGGCCGCTCGCGCCGCTGAGGATGTATCGCCGGCTAAAATTGTCTTCATACTGACCTCCTTAAAAACAATGAACTGGTTCTGGCTGCGGACGGAGCGGAGATCCAGAAAACCTGGAAGCAGCTGGAGTGTGTGTTTGACCGTGTGTCCTCATATTTGCCTGCTGTAAATTAATGTTCCTTCACTCTCCGCATTAGCATTTTATGCTCAATGGAGCCGAGCTCAAGTTTCTCACCAATGTTGCGATATCACATCTGACGCATCCATGACGATGGTGAAAAATATGACCACGAGCTAATATAGCCTGTATTTTTGCCTCGATTGCGACTAAAATTTATCAGTATTCTGTTAACAATAAAGTTTTGACGCTAATGTTGCCGGTTTACTGGGGGGAACGTTGCTTTTGTTGTAGCAATTAAATTCTCCCTGAGAAATGGGAGCAGTCGGGAAACAAACAGGCATCGCGGCTTCCTTTGACGCAGCACCAGTAGCTAACACGACCTTCTTTCCTGACTCATTATTCCGTAATATCGGGATGTTTAATTAGTGCGGCGAGATCAAGAGGAAGCAGCGTTGATCACAAAACAAGCAGCTAATGCAGGAAATGGCCATGTCAGCGCTGCTAACGGACGCCGCAGCGCCATTGTCTTAATAACCACAAACGAGTCACGGTACCTTCGTGGCAATCGTGGATTTAAATTTGCCCCGGTCCGGTTGCCGTGGCGACGGCATCCGTCTCTCACTTGCTCGTCCAGCCGGACCTTTGACGGCGCCTGACCGACGTTCCGCGAGAGGAGAGGTGCCGTAACTCTTTGGTCGCAGCGGTGGGCGATATTCCACTCATGTCCAATCAGGAAGTCAGCAGGTTGTTTATCGGAGGCGCCTCCGATTCTCCTGAACTAAATGAGTTTCCCGGAGTGCAGCTGCGTCCTTCTCTGCGCGACATCGCACGCAGAAAATATCCCGTTCGGCCACGACACCAGCAAAGACGAAGACCAGCTCCGGTGAAATCGTGGCGTTTTTAAATGGCCGGCGTCAACGTGGAGTGTCACTGAGAACGGGAAGAGCTTCTTCCTCAGGCTCGGAGCACGGGTGGCTTCATTAGGACCGGGTCCTGGGGACATCCGGAGCCTCAGGGGGACACATGTAGCATCCCTCGCTAACTTCAGCCATTAACGGCCGTCCAGCCGAGCTAGCGAACACGTGAAAACAACTTCAACCACACCGGAGCAGGTGGACGGCTAACAGGGTAGCATCTCAGTTCGTCCCTGTAGCCTGTGATGCTAACGTAGCATGTTTGAACCAGCCAGGTCTCAGTCAGGGACGGAGGAAATCCCGCTCTGTGATTGGCCGGGGCTCTGCGGTGCTGCGTTTGACCTCCGACCTCCTACTGGGAGCGACAACACGCGGATGGAATTTCATACGGCGTGCGCTGGTGTGGCCGGTCACATGACCCATTAGGCCGGGCTTTGACCCCGTGGTAGAAGGTTCGCCGTGGGAGTATCGACGAACGCCGGTTCAGACGTCCTCTGGGATGGTTCTGCAACCACACTTGACCCGGCTCCTTCCTGCTCATCGGAGCAGCTTCAGAACCAAATGCAGATAGAATCTATCGCTCTGCGGTGGCGGCAGCGACGGCCTCTGCTCTCCTCCCTCCTTGATTTGGACCTGAACTACACATTTCTTTCCTTTCACCGTCTTCTCTCTCTCAAACGTTCCACCAGGTCGGTCCAGTAGCCCCGGCGGCGCCGCAGAACTCGCCCTCGTTATTTGCACTCTTGTCTGCGGCGACCAGTCGCAGCTGGAGACGACCGTGGGAGACGAGGGTGGCGCTCACGCTAACGCCAGGGAACGCCAGGCGGGGTCGCCCGTGTCACTGCAGGCTGTGATGGCAGATTTCTGCCGCTCCGGACCTGCAGGACTGGAACAGTTCTGTCATCCGTCTGTTGAGTGTTCTACTTCCTGCTTCACTGAGGGGCCGTCCTTCAGTCAAATTAATAAACAATACACCCCCCCCCCCCCCACACACACACACACACACACACAAAAGTTGTTTGTTTGTCCTTCTTTCGTGGTTTCTCTCTTCTGGGCCTGATGACATCATGAAGCGATGAATTATGGAACCTTAAGCTCTGTGTTGCCTCATCATCGTCCTCACCAGTAGGGGGCGCAGTTCCATCACGATGACTCAGCAGCTACGACGTTTTCGTTCCATTTAACGTTCGTTTCAACCTGCCAGAGACGAACTTCCGTCATCCGGCCGCCAAAGCCTCAAGGGTCCGGTTCTCCCGCGTCACCGACACCGAAACTTCCTCCTACGTTTTACGTCACGTCAGATTTTCCCTTTTGGCCGTTTTAAAACTTCCGAAGGAAAAAGTTTTTTACGGAAAAACCTGACGTGTTTTTGCTTTTTAATGACTTTTGCCGAACAAACAAATCTGCCGCGTGTTTAGATCCCGGGAGCAACAAACACGACCTCCGAGGTCCATTCTGCTCAGGAATCCGGCGTTAGCCTGTTAGCATGGTAGCGCCCCGCGGCCCGGGCAGCAGGTTTTGATGTGATTCTAATAATCGGAATAACAGAGACGATTTTGAACGCAGCCTGCGTTCAGCCAAGTGCTAAAATTACAAACACGTGCTTCTTAATTATGCGTGTAATGGAGGAATTTGCTCTAAAGTGTGTGATCCGGCTTTTCCCCCGCACCGGATCTATTTTCAGGAGCTCTTTCAGATGTTTCTGTGATCCTACGTCTTCTTTTACAGCTATTTTCACCAGAAAAGGTGGATCTGAAACCTGCGTTTCATCTCGGAATTTCACCTTTTTAGCCAATCGGAGGGGGGGGGGGTTGAGCCGAAGGAGCGCCACGAACAAGTCTAAATATTTTTGTACAAACGTCACGTGATGCAGCCGGAGGCCGAGGAACCAATCAGTGATCAGGGACTCTATAAATAAAACACGTTCAGCAAAACCAAAACCACATTTACAGATAATTCCGATATAATTACGACTGATTTAAAGGCGTCGATGACGTCAAAATGAAATAAAGGCACCCCCCACGTCACCCCGCCTCCCAGACATAAACGACGGACTCCGCTTCTTCTAATAAACGTATCCGATGCTAATCCTGCCTGCTGAAGCCGTTTCTGCGGCTGCGACGGCCTCGGAAGCTTCGCGGCCCCCGAACAGGATTGCAGTGTAGCCGGAGTCAGATTAGCACCCTCCACACGTCACCGCGGAGCACAACAGCGCTGCTGAGCCTGAATGCTTAATTTGGAGCCAGCAGGATTCTTTACCCCGACGTATAAACAAGTGCGGCCCTCCTGCATGCGCCCTCACGTGGGCCGAACGCCGCCTGAATCCTTAAACAGGGAGCCGAGCCACCACGCTAACGCCGGATTCTTCAAGACACTCGATCACGGGGGAACTGTGATGGTCCCCGGGGAGCTGAACGTACTGCAGCCGGCCAGCGGGGGGCAGGTAATCCCAGGAGAGGAGGGGGGGTCACAGAGTCCAAAATTAGCTTCTGCTTCACACCACCGGGAGTAGCTTTCTGAAACTACAACTACATTTTAGCTAGCGGCTGAGAGGATTTAAATTGCGATCACCGATCGGTCATCGATATCTCCCGTTCAGTCAGATTAAACGTCTGTCAGATTACAGGAAACAGCTCGTTATTCCCGCCTCAGAGCAGGTTGATTGAAGTGAAAGCGGATGTCAGTTTCAGGGAGCTTGTTGGAACACAAACTCCGCGCTAGCGCTAACGTTCGTCACGTCCGTCAGTAGTTGAACGCCGGTGTCTCACAGAAAAAAAGGCTCTTTGGTCTTAATTACGCTAAATTAATCATGACTTGAAGCTCCTGCTCGCCGACCGTCTGCCGGGAAGATAACGGAGTCAAGACATTCCCGCTGATTTCTCCCTCTCAGATCCCTCTCGTCCCTGTGTGGTTACAGTTAGCGACGTTAGCATAGAAACAGTGTAGGATACGTCGACCCAGCCCTGGTTGGCGATTCATGAGCGTCACAATAAAGCATCAAAACCAGATGTAGACGCATGACCACGAATGCTAAGCTAAGCTAACTCTGTACTAGCCTATTAGAGCTAGCGTCGACCAGGCTCGGTTCATTCCAAAAGGCAACCCCGCAACACCGGTAAGAGGTGACATTTGTAATCGATGGCGGAACCTAATCAGGAGGCCGCTGGCGCCGCCGGCCTCTTCAAACAGAACCGGTTGCATCACTTATCGGGTCTGTGGTCCTGATTGCTCACATCAAGCCACAATCAGCGCGCACGCTGCTCGGGCGCCTCTTTGACCTCGCGCGCCGCTCTCAACCGCCGTGTTTAGTCTCATTTTCGTTCTCGCCGCATTTGTCAGGAATCTAATATGGCGAAGTGAACCCGCGGCGAGCGAGCGAGCACGCCGCCCCCCCCCCCCCCCCGTCGGCCTGACAGGCACGTAAAAATATCTGTTTACATTAGCGCCTGACAACAACGCGCTGACGTCTCCATTTCCCACGCGAGCACATGAAATAACCCTGTCAGAACCGTATTACAGCCCGCGCTCGCCACGTCCAGGGACGCAAGGTCAAAGGGGCGGGAGCGGCCTCCGCCGGTGCCGTGAAAACGGCGAGGGCGAATTCCGGCTCCGCGTTTGTTTGTTGCGGCTTCTGTCTGAATGAAGCAGTTATTCAAACCAGCGTGAAAAAACCCCCGAGTCAGCGCGTATTAGATTTATCACTTTCCCGCCGCCGCGGCGTGTTGATGCCCCCAGAGGACGCCCACGCCGCCGGGGAGGGGCGGCCCAAGCTGCGACTATGACATCCTTCTCGGTGCATTATCTTCACAATCCATCTCCGTGGGGGGGGCGTTTCCACCGGTTCCGTCCTAACGTGTAACCAGACATTGCTTTTAAGGGGGGGGGGGGCTGTTAACAGCGCTGCCGCCGCCGCCGCTCCGTTACAGCCTTCAGATTGAATATTCCCCAAGTCTGTGTGGGTACAGCTGATGGCGCCGTTACTTTCTGCCAGACTTGGCAGCGAGGCCACATGCGTTCGCCGTGCACAGTGGCGCCGGGTTTGTTGTTTCTGTAAACGTGGTGTTGAAACACAGGACGGAAAACCCAGCGGCGGCAGGCTAGCGGGGATATAAACAAGCTTCTTCTAAACGCCGCTCTTCCTTTTTTTCCCGATTTACCTGAAGGCACCACGGAGCATATCCCTGTAAATCCCGGCCATTGAAAGATGGACGCCATGTTCCATCCTGCGGCGCCTCTCACGCCGCTCTATTCTGTTGTAACGGAATGTTCTGGAATCTTTACGAGCACCTTTACTGATGTCCAGCGGTTCCCTGGAAGAACAAACGCGTCGGAGGGAGCGAACCAGCCTGGAAGACACCTGAATCAGGCCTGGAACCAGCCTGAAAGACGCCTGAATCAGGCCTGGAACCAGCCTGGAAGACGCCTGAATCAGGCCTGGAACCAGCCTGAAAGACATCTGGAGCAGGACTGGAATTAGCCTGGAAGACACCTGGAGGAGGATTGGAACCAGCCTGGAAGACACCTGGAGCAGGCCTGGAACCAGCCTGGAAGACACCTGGAGCAGGCCTGGAACCAGCCTGGAAGACACCTGGAGCAGGACTGGAATCCTGCCACTGCAGCCGTGGCACAGCTGGACACTAAGGTCTGTGTGCACGTGTCAGGAAGCGCCAGGCTTCAGGTTCGGAACGCTTCGTTCCTGCGGAGCTGATAATGAGAACGGGACATCATGAACTCTGGTTTCTCACATTATCTGGAGTCTGATCATGTTTCTGTGTCACATCGTCAGTTTCATTGGGAGACGGAGACCTCTGGTCCCTCTGGTCCCTCTAGGCCTTCTAGACCCTCTGGGCCCTCTGGTCCCTGTGGTTCCTCTGGTCCCTCTGGTCCCTGTGGGCCCTCTAGGCCTCTAAACTGCACCCACTTCCCTTCCTCCGGAGCCAGAGGGTTCTTTCTTTAACTCCACACCTGCTTCGGCCCCGTCCCTGCCCCCCCCCCTCCTCCCCCCCCCATCATCACAGACCGTTAGCTTGCGCATCTCTGGCTGGGACGCAGCACCGCATCAATTATGCAGTTCGCCGGTACAGGTCTAATCCATCCTGCACATTAACACAGCGGGTTCCTTATCACCACCTCACATGTGGCTACACGTAAAAACAGGCCAAAGGCCCCCGAGGGCCCCCGAGCCCCCCCACCCCCCAGATGACTGTTTACTCAGGCTACAGTCAAATTACCTGCTGTTTGTGAGCTACGCCTTGTTGTGAGACCTCTGCAGATAAGTCACCTGGGCCAATAAACTACAGCATTCCCCAGAAACGGCCCCTCTCCTGGAACGGGTGTCTGGAATGTGCCCAACAGCACGAGTCGGGAAACGTGGCTTTTGCTCAGTCGTGCGATCGTACTGTAGCAGCTCAGAAAAAGGTGCAAATTGCTTTTATTGGCGCGTGTTAAGTATCAGTTTCGTCTGCAACCGCTAGCAGCAACATCTGGTGGGATGACGTTCCTCACCATCATCATCTTCATCATCGTCATCCTCCACCTTCGTTAGCAGCCACGGCCGGGTGGAGAAGCTGCACCAACCCGGACCAGCAGGGGGCGTAAAACCCTGCGTAAGGAACAGCAGTGAAGGTGGAGAAGCACATGAATCACCGCTAGCCCACAGGGTGACCTCCGGCTGCTAGCCGAGGAAAGTTCATGAGGATCCAGGAGAGTCCCGGGGAAGCTTGTGCTAACTAACAAAATAACCTGTGATAGAACAAGTGATTCCTGTTGAACCAGTAAAGCCAGAGAAGGCTAAACAGGAGAGCGCTAGCAAACGCTGTCCTACGAATATTCAGGACTTTCAAATACGGACACCACGGGTCACTGATGCTACAGCTAGCATCTCCGCAGCTGTCAAAGCTACACGAGAAACTCTCCGGTTCAGGTCCCGGCATCCCGACAGTTGATTACATAACGCGATTCTGTTAGCATTAATAGCAGCGACTGAAAAGACGCTAGCGGCTGCTAACGCCACCTACACCTCCTCCACGACCAGATGACCAACTCCGCTCCGATTTCTCCACTTTTAATGCCGTTGAAGTAAAAAAAAAAAGAAAAAAGAAAAAAGAAAAAAGTCTCCGCGCCTCATCGCTAAAGTTAATTGTTTAATAAAAAAAGAAGAAGAAGAAGCAGCAGCCAGCGGCGCTGCGGAATTAAACGCCGCCACTGAGGTGTCGCCTGTGTGACACGCTGACTGATTGCTGTTGCTTACAGAAGTCGCCTGTAGGCCGATGGAGCTACAGACTGTTGTGGAAATGTGTTTTATGGCTGATTTGTTATTCAGGTCGCCTCACAACACCGCTACAGCTATTTTATTTATAAACGGGGGCGTGAGAGTGACCGGAGAGCAGCCATTAGGGGACGGAAGGATCCGCGTTCCCACAGACGTGTCACAGGTCCTGATGGACTCTGGCAGCAGGACATCACCTGTGTCGCTCTCCATGGGAACGTTTCCCAGCGAGAAGTGCGTCCGTGATGGCGATTTTTGAGCCTGTTTTTGTGGTAGCTTTTCACCTGTGGAGCCGGAGGAGGATCCAGGTGACACCCGGGGACGCCAGAGAGGAACCAGCGTTCTAAACGTGACAGATTTCAGTTGAAGCCCACGTCCGAGGTGCTCCGCTGGACCTCCCGGAGCTTCCGCTTCTATTATTTATTCATAACATTTTGTTTGCAAGGCTGCGTCTGTTTTCCAGGGTCGGCAGGAGACACAGGAGCCGCCCGGAATCCCGAAACTGGCCCCTGAAAGGCAGAAAGGATGATGACTTCCGTCCGCCTGGGTTGTCGTTAGCGCGGAGGAAACATACGAGACCTTTTCGTCGCAGTTAAAGACCCACTTCCTTTATTTTCCCTGATGTGGCGAGATTATGGAAATTTAGGCTTTCCGCCGTTCCGATCAGCTGTATCGGATCAGGCACTTTTTCACTTTTGACGCCGTTTGTGCGACAATGTTGCTAGCTAACAATCCCAATTTCCCCAAAACTTACACACACGTAACATCGTAACAAGCCCAAAACGAACGTCAGAAAAACGTGAAAAAACACCCCACATTTAAACACGTGAGTGTGTGTGCAGCATAAACAATCAACAAAGTTTCATTGGTTTCAGTCTTTTTGCGGTTGTTTACAACTGTGCGGCGTCTGTGTCACGACGTGATGGACAACAAAGTCTCCCGGATCGTGTCGGACGCCAACAAACACGGAATTTGTTGGAGTCAAGTGATTTATTTAGAGTCAGTTAAGCTGTTCTTTCTGTCTCCAGTAGCTCCTGCTAGCTAACAAACCGATGGGGTAAAGTGAAGGGACGTGGGGACGAGGTGAGGACACAGTGGAGGACCAGAGCGTAGCGGAGATGCCCTCTGACTGACCTGCTGCTCCGACCTCGCAGCAGAACTCCGGATGATCGTGGATCAATGGAGGGATTAAACGGGAGCGGTTGGAGTGGCGGCGGCGGCGTGACTCGATTTGGACCTGTTTTCCTCTCCATCCCGCTCCGTCTGCTCTGCTCTTCCTCCCGGAGATCTTCGCTCTGACCCGCAGAGTTACACCCGACCGCCGGGCCTCTCCGGCTTCCCTCGGCCGCTGCGTCAGTCGTCTCCGGATGAAAAGAGACGGCTGTTATTTTTAAAGTCGAGCGGAGCCGCGGTGGCTGCGGGCTCCAGCGATGCGGATGCAGCCGTGCAGAACCTCTCCTGGCACGACATCACTTCACTCCCGACGCTTCCTGGGGCACTTCCTTTGATAGATTATCTCAGATTATTCTGCCTTCATTCACCACTAAAGCGTTTAACCCCTGACGCGCGGCGGATCAGACGCTACGATTGGAAGGAGGAGACCGCAATTATCGAGTTTTGAAAATGAGACAGCTAGCATCTTTTGGCAGGTGTAAAACAACAACAACAACTCTGAGTTTTGGGCCAAAGAGCTAATTTTGCCTTGGTTTCACATTTCTAAATGATCAAAGATACGTTAGCGGCGGTTTAACCTAATTAATAAGATCAGCGACTGTGAATGTCGCCCTCTTGTGGTCTTTGTGTTTCTTTGCCTGCTTTTACACTATTTAGTCACTATTCCTAATCTAGCTGTAGGGGGCGCTACCAGTCGAGAGGCATTTTTGCCTGCTAAGCTAACATTAGCTGTCCTTATTGACAGAACAATCAAAAGTCTGTGATTGGTGCATCCAGCGTCTCCGGGGGGGGGGGGGGGGGGGGGGGGGGGGGGTAATGGGGGGTTAATGCGGAATTAGATTATAAATATAAGAGTTGGCGGAAAACAACGGAAGAAACTCGACAGAAGCCTCCAACAAAACGGTAAAAATGCTAAATTGTTGAGAAGAATGAAAGTTCACGTGCAACAAAAGTTGCTTTCTGCAGACCGGGTCCGCCGTGGCGTTCTTCTCATGCGAGGTGTCAAACGGGACAGATGGCGACTTAAAGAAGAGCTAGCCAAGAGTGTCGCAGCTACACAGATGGAGCTAACTTAATGTAAATCACCGCTCGCATTCCACTTTCCATTGTATAGGATCCGTTTGTCTTTGGCGTTCCCACCTTACGGTTGGTGTTAGAGCGAGGGGAGGCGGAAACCATGGAAACGAAGCGCTCGGCTGTGTAATCCCCCGGCCTTGCTCCCGAGAAGACAAATACCTGCATGAGAAGCCGCATCTTTCCTCACCTGAGTAAAGGAAAAGCCGATGACAGTTCTGACGGACTAGCTTTAGCAGCCAGGCAGACGCAGCTTCCTGTCAGTCCTGTCTGCTTCCTGTTACACGGGAGACTGGGAATATGAGACGGAAATAGCACTGCTGCCTGAACGCTCGTTAAAGGACTCGCGTCTTAGTTCCAGTCCCTCGTTATGGACTAACAACACAAGAAAGCTGCTTCTGTTGAGAGAAGAAGATTTTAATCGGGTCGGGCGCTGATTAGCCTGAGAATCAACGTAGCATCAAACGCAGAGGAATGAGAAGGTTCCGTGTCCTCCGCGCTTCTTTATTTCTGTATTTGGAATTAGCAGCGCCGCGGGATTAATGTTCAAAGGGAGGGAGGAGTTGACGGCGAGCGGAGGGAGACCTGGAGCATCTTCTCAATCGCAGCGACCACGTGGGCATCAAACATATCACCTCTGTAGAAAGACCTCTGTCACATGACGCCATGATGGTTGTCCAGCATCACAAACTTTCAAACAACTGTCGTGCCGCTATTACGTTTAACCCAGGTCCCTCCAGGACTCTCCAGGACTCTCCAGGTCTCTCCAGGAGTCTCCAGCTCTCTCCAGGAGTCTCCAGGTCACTCCAGGAGTCTCCAGGGATCTCCAGGACTCGGCGACAAGAAGCCATCGTGCGTGTTCATAACCGGGTGCACGTGTGCTCATAGATTATGACTCTACTCGCCAAGCAATGATCCCGTTTGCTCACTTTCTCTTTTTTTTTCCAGGTAGTTTCGCACAAATCCACTAGTTAGCACCAGAGTCAGCTCTCGGTTAGCTGTGCACACACGGCGTGGGTCTGCCGAGAATCACGCGGCGTCCCCGTGGGCGCGCACGCTAGCTACAGCGTGTTACCTGTGTCGGCTACAGCAGGCGGCCCTGATGTGACAATGAGCCTGCGGTGCAACCTGAAAAGAACGCGGCTAAAAATAAGTAATAATAATAATAATAATAACCGGTTGACGTAATGAAGGTGGCCAAACACTGAGAACCACCCGGAGACAAACAGCCGTCCTCTCACTGGCTGACTGTTGGATTAAATGGCTGGTTTCTTTTGGCTTTCTGGCTGCTAATTTGGGCACAAGTGCACGTTCCAGTTGTCAGATTTTAGGAACAGCTTCCACGGAGGGCTAAAAATGTCTGCAGCAAATGTCAAAAACCCTCCTGTCCACTGTCCGTCCGTCCCGAGCAGAAGAGAGCGCCGAACATCTGCCGTCAGTCTGCCCCCGTCACATCTGTTCGCCAGACCTCCGAAGGCGACGGTCACAGACAGTCTCGCCCGTTTGACCCCCCCCTTCCCGTCCACGTCCGAGGACAGAACCGTCTCGCTGTTCGACCCCGTCCTCTGATGTTTATCTGAGTGGGACTCTTCCTGCTGCATCTCTGTTTACTCCGTTTTCACACACGTGCACACTCGAACCGTTTCCTGCTCCCCCACCGCCGGAGGGACCAAAGTCATTTATTTCCGTCCCCCCTTCCAGGACCGTTTGCCGTGCGCGGCGACATTTAGCCCGTAGCATCGTCGCCATGAAGTGGCAGCAAAGGAAGCCGTCGGAGGACTGAAACCTTTAGCTTTGTCTGCTAATGTTAGCAAACGCAGTTAAATTGCAGTTTCCAGCATCGTGTGGTTAGCAGCTGAAGGAGAATCCCCCTGTGCCCCCCCCCCCCACCCGTTTTCTGGTTATTGGCTCTAAAGTTTGGGGGTCGCTCGGTTTAATCGCCGCGTCTCCCTCGGCAGTTCGATCTCGAACGCTATCGATGAAAACATTCTTTAGGCTGGAGCAGAGGAGCTGGGGGGGGGGAGAGCTGTGGGGGGGGCTTTCAACACATTCCCCTTTCCCCGACTCAGGGGTGCCTCTGGGCGCCGTCTTTGGCACCTTTGCGTTAATGCTGTTTGACTAACAAAGGGAAGCTAAAATCGGACGGAACAAACAGAAAAATGTGTCGCAGTAAAAACGGGATTTCGGCGCCAAAGCTGCCGGAACCGCAGGACGCGCTTCACGCTCCGAGCAGGAGTTTTTGTTCAGAATCCGACACGTCTGACCTCACATCGACATCGGGGGCCTCGGGGAGAGCGCCCGCCACGTCCGAGGTCGGAGGTGAGAGCCTTCCGCCATCATGACTTTCAAGGTTTTCCCGACGCGTCCGGAAAAGTCAGATCGCCACACATTTATCATCCTGGCAGCTGGTGTGTGTGTTGACCCGGTTCCAGATACTGCTGGGTGTGTGTGTGAGAGCAGCACAGACTGGTCCTCACTAGTATTATTATTATTATTATGATGATGATGCCAGTGTTTATATTTATAAAATATCTCGTACATGCAGTAGGAGCGGTAATAAAACTGTTTCCTGTTTTCTCCCGCTAACACTGGGCACGGCTCTACCTGAACCTCCTCAGGGATCCACCTGAGTCTTCTCAGGGATCCACCTGAGTCTTCTCAGGGATCCACCTGAGCCTTCTCAGGGATCCACCTGGCACCTCCTCATCAATAACCGGAGGTACTGGGATACTCTGCTGACTAGCTACACAACAGTAGCGACAAATTAAATTTATCTTTCCCTCATAATAACTGTGCTAAATCAGCACCTGACCTGAACACGTGGCATTAATCACAATTGCGCACACGTGCACACATCCTCATCATTTATGTTTATTATCGGTTTAAAACCTGGGTATCTTTTGCCGTTAGCCGGCTGGTTTATTTCCATTGCACTTGTTTTTTTTTTGTTGTGCGAGATGCGCTAATAGATCCGGCCTGTAGGGGGCGCCTGGCTTTTGTCTCGTTTATATTTTTGCGACATTTCCCACGAGTGAAGAACGTTGTGGGACAACGCGCTCGCATCTGAGGACGGGACGAGCTTCTACGATGGTGGAAAAAAAACACGTTTTCAACGCACACAAGCAGCTAAAACGCTCCCGGAAACGAGGAATTGTCCGTTTTTGAATTAGCCCGTTACGATTTTTCTCCCGTTTCTCTTTAAAGGCGACGACGCGTCAGCGCGACGGAAGCGGTGGAATCTTTTACAGTCGGGCATCATTAATCACTCCCTGACACTCATCTACGTCTAATTAGCATCCAGATTGTAAACAGTTAATTATAAAAGCCTTTTTAGATCTGAGAACACACACACACACACACACACACACGCACACACGCGTGGTCCATGTCATTAATTAGAAACCAGTGAGAGAGAGGCTGTTGGCTAACAATTAGGAGGAAAAACAAGCAAAGAGAGTCAGAAGCTCTTCAGAGACCATGACGGGGACGGTGGTGGACGGTGGACGTGTGCACGTGTGCACGTGAGCACGTGTGCACGTGTGCAGCAAGGACAGAGGAGGAGGAGGAACCGAGACGAAGAGCAGGTCTGCCACAAACCTCAGCCTCCTGATTGTTTTTGCTGGGTGTTTTCAGATGTGGAGATGCAGGATGAGTCCTGGCATGTTCCGTTCTCCGGGGGGGGGGGCTTCCATTGTAGGCTCCCCAGGCACCGCGGTGCTCCTGGCAGGCGGCTCGGCTCTCGCAGCGTGATGCTGGCGGCGGCGCCTCAGCAGCGTCAGCGCCACAGTTTCGTGGTGTTAGCGGTTATCGGGGGCCTGAGATGAAGATGAAGATGAAGATGAAGATGAAGATGAAGATGAAGCTTAAACTGGTCCGAACTCAACAGGACCGTCACGGAGCCTCCTGGAGGACGTTTCTGATCCAATTCGGCTGCATTTCTATCAAATCTGTGATGACCAAGATCATCTCCAGGGTCCTTGAACAGGAAGAAACCTTGAGCGGGACCAGGCCAATATGTGGGGATCCTCCTACAGCCAGATTGTGCTGGTGCAGGAAGAAAATGGAGGGGGCAAACATCTCTAATGCTCCTAAAGAGTGGTGGGTCGTCTGAAGATAAGGGTTTAAAACCCGGAAGAACCTGCATTTTTGGTCCGTCTGGTACCAGGAGCTGCTGTAGCGCCACAGATTAGCACCGGCTACCTTGAGCAGAATCTCTTTGTAGCCAAAGCCAACGGGGGGGTTGGGGGGGTTGAATCCTCCATCCACCCGTCAGTCTCGGGCTCCTGTCGGAGCTGAAGTCCAGCTAAGTGGCAGCTGCCACACGGGCCGAGCAGAACCGCGGCTCCAACCCCGAGCCGTCACTCGGCAGCAGCTGTTTATGTTCCTCTGTGAGATGAATTAGCCAACGACTCCGCTCAGACCTCAGACGCTCCCGAGTCATTAAGCCGCTCAAATATTTATACAGTCCGATTTGGAAAAAAACACGAGTTCTCCGACGCTCCTTTTGAAAACGGGCCTTCCCGAACCCGCTGGACGGAGGGGGAGGAGCTAATTAAGCATCGACTCCAGTCTTCAGCGGAGGAGGAGGCCAAATGATGACGCAGGTGAACCACACACACACACACACACACACACACACACACACCAGTCAACCTGGGCAGGTTTGTGGATCACCAGCGTCCATGAAAGGCCTCAGATTCGATGGCGCTGCCGAGCGTCTGCATCCTCCGGGGAGGAAATCGCCTGTTTTGATGAAACTTTTAAAATCGCATTAATAAAAAATAAACTGGCTTCCAACAGTCGTGTTAATTCAGAGCTGAGTCGCGTCTCCACACCTCACAATCATCAAATGTTGGATTCCCAGCAGACACACACACACACACACGCTGTCTGCAGGATTCAAACACACGCTTTTCCCGCTCGGATGCTCGGTTCTAACTCCGCTTTCAAGTGTTTGCTGGCTGGATCCCAGGTTGATAACAACAGAGCAGATAAAGCAGAGCCAAGAATGAAACCATCAGCGAGGTTTGGACGGATAAAAATAGAGGTGAGCTTCACGGCAGTCGGGGGAATTCTGACTGGAATCGGAGTCGGTTCTAAACCCTTTTCGCTTCGTTACAAACAGCCGGGAAAAAGCAGGACGCGTTCCAGTCAAAACTGACCCAGTAGGAGTTCTGGAGAGGAGGAAGAGGAGCAGAAACAGAGCAGAGAGAGCAGAGTCAGAACGTTGGGAATTTCTCACGGAAACAGGAAGTCTCAGTGGCAGAACCTCCAGAACCGACAGCGGAGGGAGACGTCTGTGTGACACAAACTAATAGGAGCAGCTTCCTTCAGGAAGCCTGGAAAAACACACAGAACATCGGATTCAGCGGCTCCACGGACGGTGATCTACTGGGAATCCATAGATCTGCCGGCACGAGCGGGGAAGCTGACTCATCCCAATTACCCTCTGCTCCAACCTTTAAATCACCAGAACCAGAACAAATAACTAACGGCCATTTAAACGACGGCCGCATGAGCCGTCACAGCCGGGGGCACACGGATCGCTCCGCTATGGAAATGCAGCCGGGCCCGGGGGGGGGGGGGGTGTGTGTAAGTGGAGGAACACCCACGAACCGCCAAGTCAGACAGCCGATCTCTGCTGTCCTCGCTCCTCTTCCTCCTCTTCCTCCTCCCATTATCACTGTAATTTGCTGCACACTGACAATGAGGAGTTTGACTGGTTATTCCACAGCTCACTGGAACGTTTCAGACAGCGGGGGATGGGGGGGGGGGGGGGTGGGGGGGGGGGGGGGGGGGGGGTTAACCAAGAAAAATACAGCAATTAAGCCCACAGTAACTTACGCTGTCACCACCATCGCTCCGTTATCAGGAGTGAGTCGTTTTAATAAAATCGGGGGGGGGGGTATTTGAACACAAGAGGCTCATCAAGCTGAAGCTAGCAGCGTAGAAACCCGGAAAGCATCCCCGAAGTGTCATAAAAATAAAATAAAAATGCTATAAATGATTTTAAAACGTCGGCATCAATGTGCAAGCGGCGTCTCGCCGTTTATGTTTAACACAAAAACGATCTCTGCTCTCCCCCACTTCAGCTCGGTCCAACAGCAGCCCACACAAATTAATTAGCTCGCACGTGCGGCGCCTCGGCTGCTCCGTTCTGGTCGCAGTCGCGGCGACAACAAACCCGTCTCTCCAGGAACGCCTGAACACCAGCCTCTCTTTTATCTACCTGATAAAAGGGAAATGCTTCAGGAGAGTCTGGGGGGGGGGGGTCCTGGTCCTCACGTTGAGCGCTACTGCGCAACATTTAGCGTAGCGGTCGGACAGCTAAAGTTAAATTAGCGTCTCGTTACATCTGTTTGTTAATTTGCTTTAAGAGGATTAGCTGGGATGGATTATCGGACTAGATGCAGCTTTAAATGTGTTTTTTTCCCCTCAAAACAGAGGGTTTACGTAAACTTTTACATGTCTGTGTTGAATCCAAGGAGGCATTTGAGAAGATATTCCAGAGATTGGGTCCTTCTGTGCTGCGACGTGGAGGAATGCTAGCTCAGCCCGTAGAGTTTGTTTTGAGAGAAATTCCAGAACAAAGCTGCCGTCTGACAGCTTTATTAGAGGATTCTGTTTGGACAGAACTCCGCAGCATTGATCCGCGCTAACAAAGGCTGATCAGGGGCCTCCAGAAAACCCAGTTTGACTCACAGAGACGCCATCGGGGATCCGACTGCATCCGTTATTAAAGTGTCTGTGTTAAACTTGTTCCCAGAAATAGTTTCAATAGGTAAATTTGTGATGCAGATTCTGAAATTTAGGCTTATTTTATGGATAATCTGCACATTAAACCCTTTAGATTCAGACAGTTTCGGTATAAAAGCTCAATTTACATAGAAAACATAGTGAAACATTAAAAGACACTAACGATAATGAAGATCTGGGCGGGCTTTAATGAGGTGGACATTAGCAGCGGCCCCACGCTAACGGCTGGGTCAGGTGACCTCTGGTCCACCCTGGGGCTCGTCAACAGCTCCGAAATGGATTTTATTTATTCATTAACTTCCTTGATTAATTCTTTCATTCGCCATCGTTAGCCTAAGAGTTCTGTGAGGTCGTCTTTATGACTTTGGCTCCCAGATTTGAAGAGCTGGCGGACGACTGTGGGTCCGAACTTCCGGGAGCTGAAGAATTCTGATCCGAAGTGTCAGACATTTATAAGCTCTTTCCCCCCCCGAAGCTCAAAAGTCCCAGAGGTTTCAATTAGAAAAAGTGTGGCGCCTGCGAGCGCGTTAGCTTTAATAGCAGAGAGTGATCTCCTGAGTGCTGAGGGGTTCTGCTGCCGGTGCTGCTCCGGCTCTGACACGGGTTAATTGGGTTCTTTCAGCTTCAGCTGGAGCAAAAAACAGACTCGAGTTCTTTCAGGTCTGCAAATGTAAAAGATACTTTTGAGGGTCTTTAATATTTAAAGGGATTCTGGCAAGAAAACAATTTTTGACATTCCCTTTTTTGCAAATCAAGGTTGTTTTTTTTTAAAAAAAAAAATACATCGGACCGGCAGCACTGGAAGACGAAGTCTGATGTTCCAGGATTGGTTTAATCACGAAGGAGAGCCGTCGACGTGCCGACGGTGGAGAACGTTAGCGTGAAGATGACTCTGCTTCGGTTCTGGTGGCGACTTCATCGCAGCCATTTCTGATGATGGAGCAGCAAATAAAATGGCCCAAATGGGCTCCATTTTCACTGACGGCCCCCTGCTCGGCCCCCCCCCCCACCCCATCAGAGGCGATGAGGAGGAGAAAATAACTCTGCAGCGTGAAAGCGCAATCCAGCGGGTACGGAGTGTGCCGCGGAGTCATCGCGGACCCGCTCGCAGCGGCGTAGCGGTACCGTGCTGGACTCACCCGCCAATATATCGAGGAATCGCTTTTCGATGTTCGGAATCAGCTGACTCGGCTAAAAGAAGCATGATGAGGACGTACGACCTGGCGGGGGCCGAGACGTGTCGACAACGTTAGCGGTCCGATGCTCGGAAACCCCGTTTGTGTCTTTGTAAACATGAGACGTTCACATTTCCTGGTTAACAGCTGGATAGCGCGCGGATGTTTAGCTAGCCAGTGTTGCGTCAGATTAAAACAATAGGTGGGACCCGCAGCGCTACACCCCCTCCACACAGCCAGGGGGCGCCACCTGTTATGCCCTGTTACGGCAGCAACCAGGACCCACGGTGAGAACACAGTAGTTCTGGTTCTGGACCAATCAGGGTGGTCGTCCCACTTGTTTCCTGTTTAGCGGCGTGAGGTCTCAAACTCAAGTGAGTTTACATTCACCGGCGTCCGCCCACGTAGCATCTGCAGCGGCGACGCCGACGCCAGGAAAAGTTTTAGGAGGCTCGGGAGCCTTCGGAGGAACCGACAGCTTCCCACACGGAACAGAAGCGGAGAGACAATAGACGGCAGAGACGTGCCAGAGACGTCCCGTGGAGCCATAAAGCCACACGAGCAGAACCGAACAGCGGCGGCGAGCGGAGTGCTTCATGTCCCCCCCCCCCCCCCCCCAACATGATGCCTTGGATCATGGAGAAGCAAAGCCTGGCTGGTTCACAGGGAGGATCCCGGAACACCCCCCCCCTCCCCCGTTCCACCAAAACGTTCTTGTGATTACCCCAAAGCCGGGGCCGTTTGAGTGTTGGGGGGGGGGGAGCGTTCCCGCCTGACATACTGCTCATGCCAGCGAGAGGCAGGAGTCCGGGGGAGACTCACATAATCCGAGTCATTATCAGACGTAAATGAACAGAAACCGTCTCCAACGAACAAAGTGATTTCACAGATCACTGACGCCCTTTTCCGGAGATGGCAAATTAATGGCGCCGCTATATCCTCCTCCCCCCCCCCCCCCCCAGGCACACGCCGTGCACGGAACCCTCCGGAGGGCAATAACACTGAGCGTAAGGGCTTCGCCATCAGAGAGGTGAGATCGTTTTCCGCCCTGGTCACGGAGAAGAGTAGTCGAGGGGACCTGATAATGGCCCCCGCTTAAATTTAAATTAACAGAATCTTGTTAATAGGATCCAGTTAATTTAAGTTTTATTTCCCCATTGATTAATTTATCCTTTCTGCAGTGTGTGTAAAATGATGTTGGAGGATAATTAGCGGCAACCTTAAATCCCAAAGAACTGAATCCGCAACTCGTTAATCAAGGCGCCGATCGTTAACGAGGCTGTGGATTTATGTCGGTCTTCCCGGCCAACACCGGGACACCTGGACAGCTCAACAAGCATCTATCGGATCGATCGGATCAGGCTTTTTGATCGATACTCGATGGTAAGTCCTGAAAATGGGCCTCCGGGAGCGTCTTTTGGAATACCGTCTGGGGGTCTGCAGCACTCTTTACTGCCCTCTAGAGGCCAATGGTCAGTTTAGAAGTTTAAAGCCTGGAGGTGAGATCAAAGGGTTGCCGGGAATCCTGCTGCGTTCTCATCGTTCTGGAGGTTAACCAGCAAGGTATCGCCTCAAGAAACACCAGAAAGGTGAGGTTTGACCTCTGACCTCAGGCCGCAACAGAGCGACGCAAGTCTGACGCAGTTTCCCGATAAAAATAGACGGGATTAAAGGATTACTGATGAATTCTTTGCCGTTCCAGCTTGAGACCTTTCCGCAGCTGCATGGTTGGATCAGCCATCGCAACATGTCAACCATCATGTGTTTAGAACACATCAGAATTAACTAATTCGTTTCCTTAAAGCTGAAACGTAAACACTGCGATGTTCCGATGCTATAAACCGATGAATTAGAGATAAACAGGCTCAGCTCTGTTTTGTCTCTTTGGGCTAGCTGTTTGAATTCTGCAATATTTATCACACGCTAAGCTAGCTGACCTCTAGCAACAGGGCTTACTCAACCCAGATCCAGCGTCATTCGAGAAAGGCTGATATTTACCCTCCAAATATATAAACTCTCCTACCAACAACACGAAAAGGCTCCAAATGGCCCTCCAGTCACAGACTCGCACGGAATTATCGCCCGTTCTGGTCAAGGTTAGCGTGTGAGCAGACATCGTTTGGACATGAACTTTATCCCAATAATATTAATCTTGTGTGTGTGTGTGTGTGTGTGTGTGTGCTCAGCCCATCTACTGCAGGGATGGATTTGCCTCGTCTAAGCTCACCTCGACATCACCAGAACTACCCTTCACCCCTAATCTCACCTGGATGTAGTTTAGATTTGATAGGAGCTTGACAGACATCAATCCAGAAGCGTGAGGATAATCTCGGGAGTGCTGATCCGGTCCTTGAACGCAACACCCAGAGCACACGCACGCACTCACACGCGCGCAGCAGTGAAGAAGAGATGGTTTTGGGGGGGGGGGGGTCAGAGGAGCCAAGGTCTCACCCCCCCCCCAGGAGGCCAGAGAGCTGGAGCGGCTGCGGAGTCGGTGCCGTTTTCTGCAGGTTTTAACAGAACTCGCGAGTCCACGCGGACTTGCAGTTTATTGATTCGGCCTAGATCTGCGTTGCACGAGAGACCGCGTGCGCGGCCGTGGCAGACGTTTGATCACGCTTCAGTTGCAGATGCCTTCACGACGTCGGCGAGGAGAGAAGCCCCGGCGCTCGCTCGCTCGCTCCTGTGATTTATATTTAAAGTAGAGAGGAACCTTAAGTGGAGATGAACGACTTTGAACGCACCCTGACACGGCACCAGGCCTTCTGAAATATTCCAATTGTGCTTGCGTCAGATCTGTTGACAGACTGTTCCGGCACCGACGTTCCTCAGCCCATCCCTGTGCGTCACATCCTTGAGGGGTTTTCTTTTCTTTCCTTTTTTTCCATCAAAATGGAAGGACGTTGGCATTCGGTCCACGTTCTTCCCTCTATATTAATAGGTCAAAGCTAAATTTGATATTAAGCACAACTTACATCTAAATGTTAACATTAGCTTGGCTCCGCATGTCTGATGATCTGTGCCGTTAGCGCCGGCTAATGAGGATTTAACAAAGGCCCCATTAGAATCAGTGATTTTCAGGGACAATGTTGATAAAAAATGCTCCGTTTTATTCTTTCACTGATGCATTCTGGAAAGCCTGCTTTAGATTCCGTCCCCGAGGGTCTAAAAAACGACTTTAATCCTCTTTCTGTTGTCTCTCTAGATAGCAACACAAAGGGACTGATTTGCAGCATCTGAGGTCCAGTCTTCCTAATCAGCCGCATGTTCCTGGCCTAATACCCCCCAAACACGGCTCCGCTCGGTACAAAACAAGAAAGCACTCCAGTCCTTTCATCAAACTAGTGGGAGCTCTCCATTATTCCAGCCAAGGCCAACACCATAGTAACAGGGAACAGGAGAGAGTTCTGCGAGCGGCTTAAATGTTGAGCGCTCCGAGTTGCAGCTGCAGACGCTCGAATTAGCATCCGAGCTCCCTCAGACTTCAGTTTATTAACATTAATGGGGAAAAGCAGCTTGAACCGGCGGCTCATCTGATAGAAGGGTGGGGGGTGGGGGGGTCTCCGCCATCCTCGCCATCACAGGAAGGCACTGAGCTGGCGTTGCCTTAAATTATTAGCTCCAGGCAATTAAGTCTGTATTATTCCTCCTCATCAAAGTCGTGCGTCGCGTGAGCGAGCGCACGCTGGCCTGACCCGTGCAGAGACTCACACCATGATGTGTAAAACTCTCCGAGGGCCTTTCTGAGGAGGCACCAGCTCGATTAACGGAATTAAAGCAGTTAATTAGCAGCTAACATGAAGGGGGGAAAATCTTCAGTTCCTAGGCTGTAGTGTTTCCACTTGACCGATAGGGGGCGCTCTAACTCCCCCTCCGCAGTCGTTTTGACGTGCCTCGCAGCACAGCTGGCTTTAATGAATCAGTTCTGACTTTTAAGGAGGTGGACAACAGTGCATGATGGGTAACTGAGTTGTTTTGATGCAACAAACAACGTGCAAATGTCCCAAGATGGTGAAATGAAAAATCGAGAGGAGCCGGAGGAGAAAAGTCAGGATATTCAAAAACAGAGGAAAAAATCTAACTGGTTTAAAGAAACTGAAGCCAGATTCCAGTTTAACCAGTTGATTCCCCATTAATCACACGGACACCCTGCTAACAGGTTCACAACCTCCAGAACTCTTGTTCTGATCCCAGGTTCCCTCATTAATTTAGAGACCGGCGCTGTATTTTCGGTCGACTTGCTTTAGTCTCACAGAATAAATAAATTAAAGTTACAACCGACGACGGAAACGCTGAATTCCTTCCTGCGGCTCCGTCCCTCCATGATTCATGCGAAGGGGAGGAAAAGCCTTGAGATGGTACTCACTGTGCAGAGAGGTGAGGAGGACACTGGGAACGCTGGGAACGCTGGGAACACTGCCCAAACCAGGGTTTGGGGGGATGATGGATGGATGGATGGATGGTTGGATGGATGGATGGATGGATGGATGGATGGATGGATGGATGGATGGATGGATGGATGGATGGATGGATGGATGGATGATGGATGGATGATGAATCATAAATGGATGGATGGATGGATGGATGGATGGATGATGGGTGGATGGATGGATGGATGGATGGATAATGAATGGATGATGGATGGGTGGGTGGATAATGAATGGATGATGGATGGATGGATGGTGGATGGATGGAAGGGTGGATGGATGGATGGATGGATGGATAATGAGTGGATGATGGATGGATGGATGGATGGATGGATGAATAGGTCGACGATGGATGGATGGATACATGGATGGATAAACAGTAACTGGAGGGATGATGGATGATGGAGGGATGATGGATGGATGGATAGGTCGATGATGGATGGATGGAGGGATGACGGACAGAAGGATAGATGGAGGAAAACGACGCTGCTTCCTGTAGCAGAGTTACAGCAGTGTGAAATGACGAATGTGTATTTGCTTCATCACCTCATTAGTGTGTGTGTGTGTGTGTGTGTGTGTGCGTGCACGTCTGCAGCACACCCCAGAGACCTTCACTCATGACGCTGCCCTGTGCCCCCACCTCCCCACCGGTGGTGCTCTTCTTGGGGGGTGGGGGGGTCCTGGGGAGGTCCTGGGGGGGTCCTGGGGCCACGGCGACGGTTGGGTGACCTCTGTCCTCCATCCTCCTCTCCTCCGTCCTCCGTCCTCCATCCTCCTCTCCTCTCCTCCATCCTCCTCTCCTCTCATCCGTCCTCCTCTCCTCTCCACCATCCTCCTCTCCTCCATCCTCCTCTCCTCTCCTCCATCCTCCTCTCCTCTCCTCCATCCTCCTCTCCTCCATCCTCCTCTCCTCTCCTCCATCCTCCTCTCCTCCTCTCCTCCATCCTCCTCTCCTCTCCTCCATCCTCCTCTCCTCCATCCTCCTCTCCTCTCCTCCATCCTCCTCTCCACCATCCTCCTCTCCTCCATCCTCCTCTCCTCTCCTCCATCCTCCTCTCATTCTCTCTGCTTCTCCCCACACGGCGTCGGCTCCCATCAACGACCCGCGGTGGCATTTTCAGCGGTTTGTTTGGAGCGAGCGTGGTCACAGCGGAGCTGAAAACACTCTAAAGGCTGGCGTCCCCCCCGGCCTGGCGTCCCCCCCCCGGCCTGGCGTCCCCCCCCCCCGGCCTGGCGTCCCCCCCTGGCCTGGCGTCCCCCCCGGCCTGGCGTCCCCCCTGCCCGCCCGCCGCTGCCTACAGTCGTTCTTTGCTGAAGCACAAAGAGCAAAAGAGGAAGTGGCGCCGACGCGCTGCAGGGAAGCGGAGTTAATTCAGTCCTTACTGCTGAGGAGCAGCGCAGCCCCAAACCCCCCCGGGGACGCTAGCGAGCCCTGAAGGACCCCAGCGCAGCCGCACGGCCGCCCGACTCTTCTGCTGCTGCTCTCGTGACAAAAAGGTGCACAAAACTGGGATATTTCCGCGACCTTGGTGACTTTTGAGGATGGAAAATTGGGATGAAACGGCGTGAAAGGGCCCAGCTGAACCAGGCGGAGGAAGAGAACCTTGGACTCCTGATTGTGACAAAAGCTCTTTTTCTTTCATCGCTCGAGGGTCTCCTCGACGTTCATGCAAACATCCTCTGTGGTTTTTCCTCTCAATGTCCTCCTCAGAGGTCCAGATGGCGCCGCTCAGGCTTCCTGACCTCTAAATCATCACTCTGTCCTCGCCACAGCTCCGCAGGTCAGAGTTCACAGGACGTGAGCGCAGGCAGGGAGGGACAACGGATCCCTCGGAAAGTTCTGCGCCTCCGGAACCTTCCCGATCGTCACTCTGTGGTTGCGTTTCGCCGCCGCCGCCGCGAATAATAGGAAGCATATTTCCAAAGCTTAATAATGATGAAAGGAAATCAATTAGTGATTGTGCAAAATATATCAGAGGACGGGAATATTAGTCCGTCCGAGCACCAGAAACATTCCTTTTTTTAATTAAGCACCCGCTATTTCTGTGCTCATATGCTAAAACAGATTCTGCCGCTGAATTAAGTGGAATTCCGTTAAATCCTGAGGGATTTTCTTCACTGCATTATAAGGAAAATCCCAGGCTTTGCTTTATTTGTCTAATGGAAAAGGTCTGGAGCCGGAATTTGGCATTTTAAAAGCTGACAATATTCACACGAGTGTGAGGAGGATCTACGCCGACAGTGAGCGCTCATTTGTTATCGGGGCTCGTTGGACCTGCGACCCACGCTTACCTTATCTCGCCGGGGGGGTTAAATGGATTACTGACGTACCAATTATGTCCAGGGTGGCGCAGCCATCTTATCACTCACAGGGAGTTTGAGCCGTTAGACATTCCAGGATTCATCTCGGAGGTAATTGAGACGGATGAAAAGGTCTCTCGCGTACGCGGGTGGTGGGTTTTGAAGAGCCTCGCAGCTCAGAAGTCAGACGGACACTCGGGACCCTGCCAAGATGGCGGCGCCGGAGCCAAAACAAGCGCACGGTTCTGGCTCGTCGGGCCTTGAGACATGCAGGAAGGCTCCAGGTTTAGTTCCAGGACCTTCAAGGATGTTCTGTCTGTGTAAATTCTGTCCAGGTGATCCAGTTTCACTTCCACAGTTCAAAAGCAAAACACTGTGTGTGTGTGTGTGTGTGTGTGTGTGTGTGTGTGTGTGTGTGTGTGTGTGTGTGTGTGTCCTGCAAGCTGTCAGCTGGGATGGGCTCCAACACTCCTGGTGACCCCAATTAGGAATAATAGGAGAATTAATAAACGTGTAAAGAAGCAGTAATTACAAAAAGGACAGCGGAGTTTGACAACCTCCACACACTCCTAATCAGGGTCGTGGGGTCAAATCCCGGGACCTTCCTGCTGGGAGGCGACTGTGCTGACGGCGTCCAAAAAGTTGCAGCGGGAAAGAGGAGCGGAGACGTGCATAAAGTTGTTTTTGAAAATGCGGTTTATGTTCTAAATGACTCATAAAATTGGAGGCAGGAGTAAAGAAATGGAGGGAAATAAATCAGAAGGAAAGTGACGCTGCTGAATGTAACCTGACCAATCCCAGTTCTGGGAAAGCACAAAAACCACACTGATAATTTATAATTAGGATGCCCATAAAGGCCTGTTTGATGAACCAAACCAGTCGGGCTGTGAGCTCGATTTATTTTGTTGTTTCATTGAAATCAAATTAATCTGTTTGCTTTCCAGCTCACAGACTCCTCTGTCATTATGTCCGACCATCTGCTGCTGCAGAGGAGGCTGGTTCCAGCCCCCTCGTTCTCCCAGGCAGCCAGAAGACCCAGGGCTCGTCCGTCCGTCCGTCCACCCGTCCACCCATGCGTCCACAGACGCCGCTCACAGGCTAGCTTGGCCTGTAACCACATTAGCTTTTAGCATTTTAGCATTTTGCCATCTCAGACGGACCACTCAGCAGTCATTCATCTCAAAACCATCCGAACCGCCATCGCCACGCTTATATTATACGAACGCAGCGGTATTACGATGCCAGCGTGGTGGTTTTTAACGTACGATGTTCATGTTCTGCTCTTTAAGGACGGACAGACACGCAACATTTCAAAGCCCCGGAAAACAGCGTTTATTTACCCTGAGTTATCAGCGTCTACGCCTCCAACGGCTGCTCTCTGCTAGACGTTAGCTTCATCACTGTGGCCGTTATTGCCATTTTATGGGGAGGCTTATGGGCAAAAGTGCAATTGTGCTTCAAAAGGCGAGAGACAACATGAAATCCCTCCTCCCCCCGCCGCCAGCCTCCCCCATCGGCGCCGCCGACGGCGACTCTGTGGAGAACGGAGCGTGGAAACATATAGAAACATGTAAATGTGTCCTCTTAATGGCTTCCTGTGCTGGTTCCACTGGTGGTTTATATGACGACGCGTCGTTAATGCACAGTCGGTTGGAGACGAGATGGATAAAAAGGCAAAGCATCAGCGGCGCCCCTAATTTACCAGAACGCCACAATTCAGGCCAACGCCGTGCACGTGGCTCCAAGCATCCGAATGCTAATTATATTTAATTATTCTCATCACACCTGTAATGTTCTCTTTTGATTCCCCACGAGGAAGAAAAGCCTCCCTGAACCAGGCCTCATCGGGGCTGCTGAGACCCACCGGGGTCCCGGCAATTATGCGGGCTGTCATGTACAATTCAGGGGGACACGCGTGATGATTGAGACGGCCTCACATGGAGCCAAGCACACGCCGCCGCTTTAGGGGGAGGTGGCGGCGGCCACATCTGATGCAATTAGGGAATTAAATTGCCGAACTCAAGCACCCGATGCATCACCGAGACCGAGCGCGGGAGATATTTTACAAACGCCACCGGACGCAATTCCTCTTGCTTGTTTGTACGAGCGGGCTAAATGAGGTGCCAGAGCGAGCCATTACCTCAAATTATGACACATTTAAGCCCGTTCAATCACGAGCTGATGCGCGTGTGCGTGCGCGGGGTCGCCTCAGCGGTCGGCCGCGGGACGGATCTCATCTGTCCGCCGAGGAGGACGCTCCTCCGACAAAGCGTGGCTAATTTGAAAAGAGAACGGCGCGGAGGTGGGGGCGCTTTCAATGAGCCAAGAAATGGGATGTATCTGGCCCCGGCAGCTCTGATGGAAGCGGCGTCGGCTCAGGAGATGATGGCGGCACGTGAGCGGCGCTTCCTGTCTCTCCAGGAGCGGCGGCGCGGCTACACCAGGAGGGGAGGGGGGGGGGGGGGGCTTTTAGCTCGGCTTTCATGGTGGCGTCGCTTTGTTGAGCTTTCAAGGCCATCCATCCATCCTTCCTTCCTTCCTTCCTTCCTTCCTTCCTTCCTTCCTTCCTTCCTTCCTTCCTTCCTTCCTTCCATCCATCCTTCCTTCCTTCCATCCATCCGTCCTTCCTTCCTTCCATCCATCCATCTATCATCCACCCATCCATCATCCATCCATCCATCCACCCATCCATCCATCATTCATCCATCATCCACCCATCCATCCATCCATCCATCCATCCACCCATCCACCCATCCATCCACCCATCCATCCATCATCCATCCATCATCCATCCATCCATCATTCATCCATCATCCACCCATCCATCCATCCATCATCCACCCATCCATCCATCCATCATCCATCCATCCATCCATCCATCATTCATCCATCATCCCCATCCATCATCCATCCACCCATCCATCCATCCATCCATCCATCCATCCACCCATCCATCCATCCATCCATCCATCCATCCATCCATCCACCCATCCATCCATCCACCCATCCATCCATCCATCCATCCATCCATCCATCCATCATCCATCCATCCATCATTCATCCATCATCCATCCATCCATCCATCATTCATCCATCATCCACCCATCCATCCATCCATCATTCATCCATCATCCACCCATCCATCCATCCATCCATCCATCCATCCATCATCCATCCATCCATCATTCATCCATCATCCACCCATCCATCCATCCATCCATCATTCATCCATCATCCACCCATCCATCCATCCATCCATCCATCCATCCATCCACCCATCCATCATCCATCCATCCATCCACCCATCCACCCATCCACCCATCCATCCATCCATCATCCATCCATCCATCATTCATCCATCATCCACCCATCCATCCATCCATCCATCATCCATCATCCATCCATCATCCACCCATCCATCCATCATCCATCCATCCATCCATCATTCATCCATCATCCATCCATCCACCCATCCATCCATCCATCCATCCATCCATCCATCCATCCATCATCCATCCATCCATCATTCATCCATCATCCACCCATCCATCCATCATTCATCCATCATCCACCCATCCATCCATCCATCCATCATTCATCCATCATCCACCCATCCATCCATCCACCCATCCATCATCCATCCATCCATCCATCCATCATCCATCCATCCATCATCCACCCACCCATCCATCCACCCATCCATCCATCATCCATCCATCATCCACCCATCCATCCATCCATCCATCCACCCATCCATCATCCATCATCCATCATCCATCCATCCATCCATCCATCCATCCATCATCCATCCATCCATCATCCACCCACCCATCCATCCACCCATCCATCCATCATCCATCCATCATCCACCCATCCATCCATCCATCCATCATCCATCCATCCATCCATCCATCCATCCATCCATCCATCCATCCATCATCCATCCATCCATCCATCCATCCATCCATCCATCCATCCATCATAACATGCACCTGATGTCGTCATCACGCCATTTCTCATTGGTAAAAAAGGAGCTTTCGCTGCAGCAGCGTTAGGTCAGAGGTCGGAGGTCGGAGCCTGTGGGGCAGCGCTGAGTTCAGGCAGCATCAGAAAGTAAAAAGCTGCAGGGTTTCCAGCGTGTAAGAGCGACTGCAGCTGCAGGCCAAAGGAGCAGATTTCTCCAATTACAGCCAGCATGGCCCGCCAGAGTCCCCCTGACACGTGCAGCGGTCTGTTGGAGTGAAGTCAGCCTGGCGGTGTGTTGCTCAGGAGCACCGGGGGCCCCGCGCATCCCTCCACCAATCTGTATTCTGTTTGAACCCCCCCATCCCTCACGTCTGCTTCCACCCCGGCTTTTCTTTCAGATTCAGCTCGGACTGGGTGTTTTCTTGGACCACCAGCACAGGTGATTGGCACCTTCTCTCTGAATTTATAAGAAAATCAATTCTCTAACAGCATCCCCGAGCACATCAATCCGAGCCGTTCCTTCTAGTCCCTCATTTTCAGCAGCGCAGGCCAAGTGGTTGGAGATAAATCCCTGACCCGCGCCCGCTCCGAGAGCTGCGGCCGACTTAATTGCCAAAGTCTGGCGAACACGGAAGACGCCGGGACGCATCATCTCGTTAATTGCGGGCTGCAGTTGAGAGATTGACTAATTGATCAAGGCCCCGCGCAGCGGTGGATAATTCATGGCGGGAGGAGGAGCCCTGTCTCAGGCTTCTCCTGGAGGCGAGTCGGTCTCGATGGTCCCTCGTTGTGGCGTGAGGAGGATCGTGTTGGCGGCCCTGCTGGCCGCCTCTCCCTCTAAATCAGAATCAAAGGCTGGCGTTGATGGGTTGCCACGGATGATACAGTGCTGGACTCCGAACGCTTCCCCGGACGGCCGCGACGCTCCCCGAACGCCATCGAGATACGGGGAAGATGTATGGTTGTGTTGTAATGAAAGCGCGGAGGGATCCCGGCCCACCGAGGGATCGTCTCCATCACGCAGGTGGAGAGGTAATCATGCCCGCGCGTGCTGTAGCCGGGGAGAGAAATGGAAATGAAATGTGAGGCAATATTACCCAGCTCTGATCTGATCTGTGGACGGAGTCACTGCGGCGGTGTAAATAATGTCTGAGGCCCGCCCGCTAACCGTAAACACATCCAGTGGACGGAGCGTCGCCGGGGTCGTGATATCGACACGGCGCTGGTCTGACGCCACGGAACAGGGGCGTGATAACCGGTGTTGCTTAGCAGCGCGTCCCTCCGCCTGAGATGTTCTAATGAAAATTCCTCAACTGCGTAATCTGGACGGATTTTTTCCGACCCCGGTTGGACGCGCTAGTGCGGACGAGGGTCATTAACGGTTAATTACTCACAGGGTCCCTGTGTCCCTCCTCTGGCTCCTCTGCGAGCTCGCCCTCCCTTCTTCCCTCTTTCCTCCCTAATTTCTTCACCCTTCCTGCAGCGAGAGGCTGCGGATGAACCCCACCCCCACCCCCCCGGGGCCAAATTGTGATTTAGGAGCATGGGAATAAAATGTGACTTTATCGGTGGAATCAAACCGGTTTTATCATCTGAGCAGAAACAAACAGGGAGGAGTTCCTCTCTTTTCCGATCCTCCACTTTCTGCCATTCTTTGTTTTTCAGGCTTTCGGTTTGTTGATGCTTGGTGTGAATAATCACTGTTGTTGTTGTGCCTGATGACGGCGACGCCTACAGCGTCCTCGACCTTGACGTTGTCCTCCGGCTGAAGAAAAACAGCAGAACGATGTTGACTTTTGAGGAATTTCCTTGGTTCCGAGAGAAGAAAATAGCTTGAATCACCTCGGAGATTCCAGCCGGACCGCGCCCGTAACGGAATGTTGCTCTGTTTCCTTTCGCATCAGCGTGAAGATTAGAGGGCGCATATTCGGGGAAGATTGTGCGAGTTAAACTGGATCGGCTGGAGTCTGTCGGCAGTGGAAACGCAGCCTCGCTCCGCCTGCCAAGTTTGCCGGATCTCAGTTCACTGCCAAATGTTTCGCATCCTGCGAGCGAAGGAGTCATTTCTGTGTTTCAACACGAGGAATTATGGCAAAGAGCGAGTTTTCCGGGCCAGACGGAGGATCAAAGGGTCTTCCCACTCACATTTTGACTGGTTTCGTGGATTAGGCCCACGAAGTACGTTATTGATTACTCCTAAATCCTCTTTGGTGTGCCACAACCAAAAGTGTGCCACAAAATACTTTGAAATATGGACTTTGGAAAAAGGAGGAAAAAGATCAATAAGACTTTCTACATAGTTTTTCTCTGACAACTGTGCAACACATCCTGTCATTTTGCTTCACTCGGTGCTTAATTTGCTACATGTTATGTGACCTTGGCTATGATTCCGAAGGCTATAATTCCGAAGATGTGGAAGAAGAAATGTGCCTGTAGCATAAAATCTGAGGTGGTTGTGGATAAAATACGTATAAAACAAGATGAAACGTCATTTCAGAGGTAAATGTGGAGTCCCAGCTGAGTTTTACAGGCTTCTGAGAGTAAACTGGTCCAGTTCTGGATGCTAATGTCCTTCGCCTCTAGTGGTGAGAGTGGGAATTGCAGGGATTGAGTAAATGCCTTCGACCCACCGAGGTGAGAAAGGGTGTATTTATTTCGATGTTTGCTCTGTTGGAAAAAAGTAGTCTGGCAACAACAAACTGTCCACCAGCGTGACAGTAACACTCACCCTGACGCACTCACCGGAACTGGAGCGGAGAACAGCGGCAACTTTGTTGTTGTGACATGGAAATTCAGAAAATCCGGAATTCGTCAGAGGTCAAAGTGTCAAAATTGGAACACAGAACTTGGCTGATGTATCTGCCGCCGGTTGACAGCCGCTTGTGATGTGAGCCCCGGGGTGTGTGTGTGTGTGTGTGTGGAGGATTTTTCTGCCTTTTAATGGACTCCTGGCTGCATCTCCTGCAAAGACAACGCAAGAACGATGTGCAATTGTGCCTTTCTGAGAGAAAAAGGGAACATAAGTTGTCCTCTGTTGCCTTCTACACGTGCAGGACGGCGCCCGAGAACATCTCCTTCAGCGCGTGTGCAAAGGTGAGCGCCGACCCAGTTAGAAGCTGGTGGTAGCGTGTGCCAATGTCAGACACCCACACCTTTTATTCCTGCACGATCCTGCCGGAAAGCGTTCTTGACTGCGGAACGTCTCTCCACGGTGGAGCTCGTCCTCGGCTTTGGACGCTCCTCTGTCACCTTTATTGTTCGGAAATGAAAAGGTTCTGTTTACACGTCATTGTAGACTCAACAACAGATTTGAAACCTCTGATATTGAGACTCATTTCGGTGATTTTAGCTGCTGTGTTGACACTTTTCTCTTTGTGGCACCTTTAGCTGAAGCGATTAGCCTGATCCCCCTTTGAAACTGAATGAAACTAGTAAATCTGAACGTGTGCGGCGGAGGCCTATAGGTAGCTCATAATAAACGCCGTCTGACAGCAGTGTGAAGGCTTAATCTCTGTTCCGCAGCCTCCTTCTGAAATGTTGAGGATGTCATTCATAAATATGACACGACGGAGTTCTCGGAGTCAAAACACTGTCAACAAAAGAAGCACGAGATAGGCCGCTATCTCCGTTTCCTCTTCGCATGCTAAGTGATTAGCCGCAGTGGGGGGAGGATTTGTTGCCACAATGCTGCTCTCTGCTGGCAAATGAACTTCTTGTGTGATAAACGGAGCTTTGAAGCGGTGCAGAGGTTTTTGAGCCACCTCTTTAGGGTTGGGGGGGGGGGGGGGGGGCGGTTCAGAACCAATCCTTCAGATTGTCTGGTTTCTTTTAAATAGACCATCCTGTTGGAGTTCAGCTGTGAGGTGCAGCACCCGGTAAAGACGACCCGCTGCTTCGGAAATGCTCCGACTCCTCTTCCCACAGCGTCACGACACGGCGCCTTGCGACTTGCAGATTTCCGCACCGTGGGAGGGGGCCATGTGCAGCGATTCCTCGCGAGCCCCCTACCTGCACGGGTCTCCCGCACGTTCGCAGCGAGCCCCAGGAGCCAACCGCCCACCTCTTTTTAGCTTTGTTGGGGAAGCAAAAGGAAGTCATTTTTCAGGAAACTGGAAACTGTCGGACGACGCTCCTAACCGCATCAAAGAAGGATCAAAGCAAACTAACGGCCCTCTGAGCTCGCAGCCGCCGGAAGATTCTCCACAGCACCAGAATAACGAGGTGAAGACCGCCTCCACTTTTATCTTCACCTTGCTTTGCAAGTGAGTCACATTTGTCAGAAGTGGCCCGTTCTTCAAATGAGTAAAAAACAAAAAAGGTTTATCCCAGCAGGAAACACATTCAACACTCTTGTTTTTCACCGTGACAGCGAGTCGAACCCGTTTCCCCTTCTGTCACATATTGATGTGTTTATCTGTGTTACGCTGGGATAATCAGACGCCACGGTATCAAACGGTGGGGCAGGGATGTGACTCCGGGCCCACCGTCCCGGTCTGCCCGTGCTAAAACAGCTGTTTGAGCTCTAATTAAAGGGAACTAGCAGGTGTCACCTGAGCCCCAAATGCAGGGGCACACCTGGCTGCATCCATCTGATCCAAAGTGGTTCTGACAGGCCGCCGGCGCTGCCGCGTCCCACATTAAGCCTCTGGAACCGAGCACCTGCTCGGGGCAAGCGGGCAAGGGTGTTTTGCTAATTTGGCTCGGTTGGAATGCGTGTCGCGCATCGGCAGGCGCCATGTTTGTGCAGCGAACCCGGGGGAGAGCTCCGTTATCCCCGCCCCTGACCCGGCGCAGCCAGCCCTGACCTGTGGTCGCCGCCAGCCGAGGGCGGCGAACACGGGGGATAATTGTCTGTGGAAAACTCCCACGGGCTCGTTTCTGATCCGCTGGTGATTTCACAGGACGTTTAATTTAACGCCTCTCGTTTGTTACCTTCTCGGGGGGGTTTCTAAGCGCCCGTTACTAGGTTCTCCAGGAAGACGGCGACCTTTAACCTCGGCTAGGTTTCACATCTGCATAGATCGTCTCGGGTACAAACGCAACGCTGCGTTTCAGGCTCAGCGGCCTTCAAATCCCGGCAGAACGGCCCAGTTTTGAACGGGCAGCCACCACTTCGCCTCAGCCGAGAAACAAGCTCGAGTGGCTCAAGTGGGTTCTGCCGAGGGTCACGGCGCGCGTTCTGTCGTAATGGTCTTTTTGTGCCACAACAATGCGTTCATTTCATGTCAACAGGCTACGGCGGGCAGTTTATGTCGAGCTAAACAGTGTTTAATTGGATTCCGATCCATGGCAACGCCGCCAGAGGCGCGTGTCCGTCCTTTATGTCAGCAGCACCTGGAGTGTGGTGATGGTGATTACATCCCTCCCGGGGCGTCGCAGCGGTTCCGGCCTCTGGGAATACGCTGCCGACTGTCACGGTCTCCGCCGCCCGGTTAAGCCGCCGGCTAAACACGGGGCCGCCGCCGATGTTCTTTGTCACGGCCCTGCAGAGACACCAAATTAATTACCACACAAGCACAGGAACAGTCGAGATTCCAAACAACAGAGAACGCCCCCATCCCCCCTCTCAAGCCGAGATAAATTAAATGCAGTTTTGGAGGATTTCGCTGTATCACGGTACCTTTATTTTCAGCCCGTCCGCTGAGGCGGGAGGAAAGAATTCAGGCTTTAATGCCCCTCGATTCCTTGCGGTATCAGGGAACAGACATCACGTCTCTTTCACTCTCCTTCATCACCTCCTTTGCATTCTCCGTCGCTGCTCTGCCTATTCTTCTGCAGGTTAGAATTTGCTGTTATTCCATTTGTTCTGCTGTTACCGGGAGCGAGCGACCGAGGAGAACGAATTCTCCCTCCCTCGCTCTCCGCTGCTTGCGCGATGGCTGACACACTTCTCTTTTGTTCAACATTTCTTTCTCTTTGTGCCGTGTGACTAACGTAGAGAATACAGGGAGGATATTTATACGCACCAAACACAGCGACTGATGAATGATTAACAAAAGTCACTTATAAAAAGAAATACAGTTGCATTTTTTCATTGCGCCAGCAGCCAATTAGCTTAGCTTAGAACAAAGGCTAAAGAAAAATCCCTAAAATGGATGTTTAAATCACATCATTTGATTTGTGGTGTGGTGTTTGTGTGTTATGGAGGAGTTCGGTGATTTATACCGCAACCTGCCACCAGGTGGGCCACCAGGATGTTAGTTGCCTTTCCTAATAGCGCTGCTGGTACAGACTAAAGCAATGTGAGGGGGGTTTACTGGAAAGGAATGGCGTGTGGAGAACATGGTGAAAGCGTGTTCATCGCTTGAGAGTCAAACCTGCCATTTATCTCAGACTGATACCAGCTAACAAGGTCCTGCAGGAGCGACTGCAGCCTCGTTTTACATAAAGTTCACTGACCCCTGCTGACGGAGACCAGACAGGTGGACCTTCCCTGGTGAAGAGGGAGGTAAAGGGGCCACGTCTCTGACCTTAAGCGTAAACCCACGGTGTCTTGCGAGCGCAGAGTGAGATGTGTCAGAATAATGCATACCTCCCCTACTGGGACCAAGTCCACTGCTACCACATGCACCTGCGTGCACAGGTGCAGAAACCCAGTTCACAGCACAAGTGTCAAGACTCTGAACATGCCAGCACTCGGTACCTGAGTGCTGCGATCATGCTGAAACTGCTGTGTATATATATAACTATAGGTTCTTAGCTGTTCCCAGGAGTGCGCTCTTCTCTGATGTGGTTCCTGGTAGCTGTTGGAGCATCTACTCAGCTTGGGTGTTACTGCCCCTAGTGCCCTGATCACTACTGGGACCAGTGTTGCCTTCACACCCCACATTCTGTCTATCTCCTCTTTCAGCCTATTTCTCCAGCTTCTCGAGTTCCTTTATAAAACTTATCATCAAATATTGTTTTCTCTTGGCTTGTATTCTTTAAATTGTGTTAGATTTTCAATCTACATTTTCCTAAATGTAAGAACTTTAAAGAGTAAACGCACCCCACTGCATTCTTTGCCTTCGTGTTAATTCCCCACCTCCATGTGGGGAAGCGAGAGAATTCTGCAGTTTACACAGGGAGAATGAGCTGAAGTGCCTGATGCATTTTAAATTCCCTTGTGGGCCCCGGTGAGGTAGGCTCCCCCTCCTGATTCGATCTGTTTTACATACAGTAACAGCTGCAAACATTGTAGCGAGATTATTTGAATTTCATCGTGTTTGACATTTGATAATGGTGACGTGTGTTCACAGATTCTACACCTGTGCTCTCCTGTCCTGTTTGTTCAGGCTTTTCCCCTTTTCTTTTGAATGAAAAGAGAGACGGAATATAAAAATTCTCAAGGATCTGTGTGAGACATGAATGCTAAACCTCCAATCGAGCCAAAAATTTGTGCTGTAACCACCATCATGAAGGCTTAACTTATTTATCTTTACCCCACTGCATATATAATCAGGTTTCACTCTAAATTTTAATTTCAGTTTTCCTCCATCTGGGTGATAATGTATTAAATAAAAGAGTTCTGATGAGAGAGTAACACGTTTTCGTGCTGCCACCGTTTTGACAGATGGGACAGTGTAGGAGCAGCGTGTGGGAGGGCGCATGCGCAGTGCGACGCCGGTGCTGGTTGGCACTCAGGTGCGTCTACATTAAAAATGAATCAGTAATGTGGGTTTAAAATGAGATTTTCATAAGGTGGAGCACAGGCAGTTGTTACCACTACCTACGGGAACGCAGACGAGCGCTTTGATATTCTTTACCGATTTGGGGAACCTACCACGCGGAACTGTTATTTTTTTATCCCTGTTTCCCTCCGGTATAATTTTGCTGTGTGACATGTAGAGAAGATGCGGTTACATCTGCGTCTTTTAACAATCTTTGATCAATTAAATTGAATTAAAGTAACGGTGTAAATATCGGAATAGGTACGTACAACTTATACTGTTTAGAATTACTGGTCTCGAAACCTTCGAACGTCAAGGTTGATTCTGAGGATGAAATTCACGTAGCTGATTAATTAAACTGAATGCTGTAGACAGGCTGCTTTATTTACCTTTTGGTGTCTCTCCGGAAATTTATTTCAGCATTATAGCCAATTTCACGGGGAGGAAAAGTTAATGTGCAATGGCTTCACGGATAATATTAATTTCAATAGTAATGAAATTATATAGTTTGGTTTGCACAGACTTATTTTGCAAATTGTCCCACCTCACTAAAACAGATAGTTTAGACAGATAAGTTGCGCTGCATATTTCTAGTGATAATACCTAAATACAACCATTCACTTAAGCTCCCCGAGCTGTATTTATGTGTGAGTCATGTGCTCAGATTTGGCTGCTGTATCCGTTGGCTTTATTTCCTAAAGGAAGCATCCAAACAGAGCCGGAGTCACATGGAGGCAGAGTTGGCAGTTATGGAAGCAACGCGGCAGAATGGCGTCACTGTTGCTTCGCATTTGCCAATTTGGACGTGAAGAGTTTAAATCTGCAAGTGTTTGGAGTGTGCATGGATCACTGGGTGGGCAGCAAACTGACACCGGCAATGATTAACAGGCAGAGATGATATTTACCTCTGGAAACCACCCTGACTGTGTAGACACCAACCAAATGGTGCAGATTTATTCTAATATTGCAGGTTTTTGGGAATCCACTGTTGTAATTGAGCTTCACTCTGGCTCTTTGATCCAGACCTTGCCCTCGATGGCCACGCTGTGGTCAAAGATCTCCGCCGTCCTTCCTCTCAGTGAGGAAGAGTTCCCGCTACAGTTCAGCGACAAAGTGGAGTCAAGCGTGGTGGAGATGCTGAGGCGGTCCAGACAGCTGTTGTACCGGGAGACCGCAGGAACCCGCAGGATGCTTCAGGCTCAGATCATCTTGGATTACTCGTGGGAGAAGCTCAACACGGGCACCTGGCGCCACGTGGACAAAGACTGGAGACGGGTCTATTCCTACGGCTGCCTGTTCAAAGTGGCCGCGCTGTGTCACCGGGATCCGTCGGCGGATGACGTCCTGCAGGCTGTGCGGACGTGTGACATGGCTCTGCTGATGGGCGCCGCCATCATGGACAATATACTTCAGGTTATTGTTCAGATTCTGCAGCGGGAAGTGAGAAAATCCACTGAGGAAGAGGACGAGGCTGAACACTCTGAGGTCAAGGTGGGTGGGCTGTTTGTTGAAAATGCTCTCACTCTCTTCCAGCGCTTCTGTCGTTTCAATGTTTATGTTCTCATCGAAATATACACCAGGGTTTTTGTCAAGGCTGTTGTTTTCGGCCGTGACCTGCCTGGCCAGCACGCTAAGTGCTAGAACAACCGTTTAGACTCCGGCTCGTCCGTTCATCTCAAACTGCTGTGTAATACCAGGTTTGACCCCCTGATTGTGTTTGAAACTTCCCCCCATTAGCGCGTGGGTGTGCAGCCTCACGGTGCCCTGGAACAGCAGCTCATTATAGCGCTGGCAGCCAGTGTCACAGCGCTGAGCCCCAGGTTACAGTGATGGAACATGAATAATTCATCTCGCAGGGAAAGTTCCTACAGCTCCTAATACTGTGGAATTTAAATGTCCTCCCATTGAACACAATTTCAGCTGCGCTGGCCACGTCGTCGCTGTCAGAAAGTGTTTTAATACTCGTTCCTGGGCGTTCAGTAACAACCCAACTGCACAGAGACGAGGTTTCGTTCTGCTTTCTCTGACTTGTCTGTTGGAAATGAACGGCTGTAACGAGCCGGCGTTGTGTTTGGCATCATTAACAGAGAATAAAGACGGCGCGCCCACACGTTCCTGTGATCAGAGACGAGTTGGCAGTTCCCAGAGTGAAGCGCCCTTCTCTGGAGAGCTTCAGCACCAACTACCTGCTCCCACACAAACCGGCCATTCTAGAAGGGATCACTGACCACTGGCCCGCCTTCAACCAGCACCCCTGGAGGTTTGGGCTCTCAAAGAGCGCCATTTGCATGATATCATTAATCAGTGCGCGTATGCACGTTGCTCTGTTCTGTGTCACCCCCCCAATTATGAAGCCATTAATCATCAGCAGGAGAGTCGATTAACTTCGCCGCCGAAATCCGCCTCGTCTAAAAGCTCCTCGCCGCGGCTGCGGGAAGAAGACAAAAGCTGCAGGAGGTGACCTAAATCTCACCGCGGGTCGGCGCCGGGCGCCGGGTTACATCCCGCGCACGTTTCAGGCTTAATTGCCAGAAAATGTGCGGGAGCGGCGGCGAAATGAGACGAGTTCCAGTCGGTTTAGTTGTCAAAACAGTTGTGATTGAAGGCCTCTAATGCGTGACACCAGAGTGCGATATAACCGCCCCTCCATTGAAGATATCTTTCACTGTCCTCCCTCTCGCCGCTCGCCGCTGACAGCTGACATACGGCTGCTGGCGACTGATGGCAGAGGAGGAGGAAGAGGAAGACACCCGGAGGAGCACAAATGATGTATTTCTGCGCCGTCGCCGAATCCTGAATGAGCAGTTGTTTTTAATACGCGTTCGCTCCTCCGCCTCCACGCAGCATCGAGTACCTGCGGTCCGTGGCCGGGTGCCGGACCGTCCCCGTGGAGGTGGGGTCCAGGTACACGGACGAGGAGTGGTCGCAGACGCTGCTGACCGTCAATGAATTCATCGACCGCTACATCACAAGAAAGGTGAGTGTGAGCGTGAAGAAGGTTGTGCTCCCGACTTTAGAGTAATAATGTGCTTTTTTTTTAATTGCACGGTTGTTTAGGGCGGAGCCAAAGCTGTAGGCTACCTCGCGCAGCACCAGCTGTTTGACCAGGTATGACGTCGCCCCTCAGTCTGACCTTTGTCCTCACTTTTCTCAGTTCCTCCAGCTTTTGTTTGAACGCTCTCGGCTCCGCTGTCCTGATTGTCCTCCGCGAGTCGATGCGGCGTCTGGCGGTGAACTTTCTAAAAAGGGCACCTTGTCAGCCTCAAAGTTTGGTATTTTGGGCCGTTATGATGAATTCGAATGAGGCCAAACAAAGACTCATCACTCACATCGATTTTTCACACCTCCTGTAATCAGCCGTTGGCTCGCACGTGGAGCTGGGAAAACAAATCAGATGTTTCCCTTTACGTAATTAGCGCACGTTCGTTATCATTTGCCAGCGCGTTTTCTTTTGATTATGGAGAATAATTGGAGACTCCAGCCTGGAGCGAGCTTACGTGCAGAGAATGGGGAGCGGAGCTGCATGTCTAACGACGGCACCCATTATGAAGCGACTCATCTGAAAGCTAAGTGTTGCGGCCACGAACCCTCGTTTGTTATCATTACGGCGACAGCGGCGTCTGGTCCTGCGCGCAGCGAGGGCCCCAGATATTAAATCTGCGAGAACAGACAGGTGGGGTTATTTTGGTATTCAGCACCAGCGCACTTGCATGGGGGGAAAAAAAAGGGGGAATCGGAATCATCGCCGGGGAGAAAAACTCTTGACGGGCCCAGTCCTGATTGTAATGACAGGAAAAGATTTCAGGGCTAATTCATCAGAAACGGGCTGTGGCCCCTGGCGGCTCCCTCGCCCGGCGGCTACAGCGGGAAATGAGCTGGAAAAGTGGCAGGAATGTCGGGTGGGTGAGCTCTGTCCTTGGACTATAGAGTGTATCTTTAAATATTCATAAGATTGAGATTTCCAGGAATAAGTTGAAGCGTTAATGTTGCTAATTTGTCTGCATGAATCAATAGCAAGCTAATATGTAAAGGCAGAGCGTCTTGATCGCCCTCTAGTGGCTTGAGCTTGTTGAGGCGACTTCTGAGGGTTTTATTCAAATTGGTTTGGTTTGATCGGTTTATTTCTAACCTATACCTAGCATGGGTGACAGCTGAAACAGATGCTAAAGCTTCTACACTGCCAACAAATGGTTTATTAACATGAAGTCAGGCTGAGGTTTGAAAGTGAGTGCTAAAAGCAGCGCTAACTCCTGCACCGATGCTGAAAGCAGGAGGAAAGAGGAAGTTAGGCTGGTCCAACAGTCCGAGAGCTCGTCTTTGAAATGGCCGCCGGGTAACATCTGCACATATTTAGTTAACAAACGGGGTGTTTAGAGAGTGAAGGAGTCTTAAAGGTCCTCTCGCTGTGCTTGTGCTTGATGGATGTTGCCTCAGATACCAGAGCTAAAAGAAGACATCCGCCTCCCTGATTATTGCTGCCTCGGCGAGGGAGATGAGGAGGATATTACTGTAAACGCGTGGTTCGGGCCCGGAGGCACAGTTTCTCCTCTGCACCAGGACCCTCAGCACAACTTCCTGGCTCAGGTGAGGATACAAGCGGCGCCTCGTGAATGAGTTATGTCCAGAGTCGAGCCTCCGTTGCTGTTTGTTTACATGGGCTTCTCCCGCGTGCATACATCAGGTGGTGGGAAGCAAATACATCCGTCTGTACTCCCCAGAGGACACCGATAAGCTGTACCCGCACCAGTCCCAGCTCCTCCACAACACCAGTCAGGTGGGAACCAAAGTCCAGAGAGACACTTGGAGAAGATATGCAGCTCTTCCCTTCTGCGTCTGTCTCCCCACAGGTGGAGGTGGAGAACCCCGACCTGCGGCGCTTCCCGGAGTTCGCCAAGGCGCCGTACCTGGACTGCGTGCTGCAGCCCGGAGACGTGCTCTTCATCCCCGTCCAGCACTGGCACTACGTCCGCTCGCTGGAGCTCAGCTTCTCCGTCAGCTTCTGGTGGTCGTGACGGCGGATCCGACACGATTACGCGCCGCAAAATCTGATTTGTTTGCCGAATTAATCTGACGCTAATTCCCAATTATACGACAAGTACTGTTTGCACGAACCTTTGATCCGTGAACGAGCGGCGCGTGCTGCCGAGCCATTAGTCTAATTGTTGTTGCCGGTGATTGCGACTATTGTGCGGAGCGCTAGCAGCGGGGAGAGACGCAGCAGACAAATGTTGCCGCTTAACTCGTCTGATCACACACGCTTGTTAATCATTTGATTGGGGGCGTCTCTGCTCTCAAATTTGGCGCCTTTGAGCCTCCTCGCGCACGTTTGCCACAATAGCGACGCAACCGGCTGAGCCGCAGATGCAGGAAGGAGCTAAATCAGGCGCTCTGAGGCCGGAGCGTCCCGCCTCCTGCCGACGGGCTTCTCTAAACGTGGTCGCTTGCACGTTTCTCTCGTGGCGTGAATCCTGACTTCTGTGGGTAAATGCTGCATAATTCACTTAGCCTGTCGGCGCTTTGTTATTGTCAAGGATCTGATACAATTGACTTCAGATCACACAAAACTGCTTACTCTCATTATAATCTAATCGATACTCAATTACCAGCGAGGTCCCCGGGTCTATATCCCTCTCTGTTTCACCGAGACCTGTTCGACGCTCCTCTTTTGATTAATGGGCTCATGGATTTTCAAATAAATCTGGCAAATCAAGATTAAGTCCAGGAGATTTATCTTGTTTATGATGCAATGAAGTGGCAGCCGAGTCCACAAGTCATCTAGATAATCCAGAAGGGGCTGTTCCGGAAGAACTGGCAACCGATACTTGTGTTGTAAAATGAATGTAAATTTATTAATTACAAGCAACAGAGACGATCCAACGATTGTCAGCCGCTGATCATTAAAGCGAAATCCGATATTTCTCGTGCTCGGCCGAAGCAACAGGAACGGAGAATCTTAAATAAGAAACCTGAGCTGGAAGCGAAGCAGGTTAGAGACGACAGTACGAGACTGAAATCATGTTACAGATTAAAGACGGCAGCAGCGCTGAGCCGAGTTAATACTATTAATGCTTCAAAAGACACTTGACAATTCAGATTCCAAAGCAAAACACGTCCTGAGAGTTAAAAAATGATGATTTTTTTGCGTAAAAATCAGACAGAGCAGCTGCTTTTTCATAGCTTCAATCCTTAAAAAGGTCAGAAGGTCGACAAAAAGGGTGTTTGATTACGATTGTCCAGCTTGAATTGTGCAAAAATAGGACATTAAAAAGGCGTCGGCGCTTTTATGGCTAATGTTCCTGCAAATCTATGGAGAAGTTCTGCATCCTCTCCACCATGAAGAAGCAGAGCGTCCCGCCGAAGCCCAGGATGACCATCAGCAGCAGCTGCCACGTCAGCATCAGGTAGCCGCTGTAGAAGAACGCCACGGCTGCAAACACAGACTGACACAGGACATGCTCTTATTTTGGCGGGAAAAGGGTGTTATTAAAACGAGTCTCCAAAGCAGCAGCAGGACAGTGGTTACGGACAGCGAAGCATCATTACTGCCCCCTGGTGGGAGGCTGCTGCCCAGTTTCTGGGGAAGTGGGCGGGGCCTGGGAATCTGCGGTTACCTGGACGAATTTAAAGATGGCAAAGGCGGGCATGCTGTCCTCGGCGTAGACGCGGCCCAGGATGCTGTAGAGCTGCGTGTTGAAGCAGCTGTCGCCCAGTCCCAGCAGGAAGCTGCACAGCAGAGCGATGGACACGCTGAGGAGAGGAGACACTCGTTCAGACCCAGACCCAGCCGCCCTCATCGCCGTCGGCGCGACAATGGGCTACCTGGGAGTCAAAAATGGCTCCTTCTGGGTGGCGGTGCTGAAGACCACCGGCGCGTCGTCGGGCGTGTTGAGGAAGATCAGGTAGAAGGCCACGAAATGGACGACCATCCCCAGGAACACCACAGAGGTCCGTCTGAAGCGATTGTTCTTGCACAGCAGCCCGAAGAGTCCCCCGCCTGGCGGAACAGCCCGTGGGTGAACTCAGATGACCCCCCCCACCCCCACCCCCACCAATGATCTGAACCCAGAGCCTAAACTCACCCACGATTTCCCCGACGCCCACCACGATCCCGGAGATGCCGATCAAGCCTTTGGCCGCCGCTCCGAACTGCGCCGTCGCCCCGACGCAGGTCCCGTAGACGCCGCTGTAGAAGGACAGCTCCAGGCCTGGGGGGGCGAGCTCAGAGTTGTCACCAGCACATTTGCAGCCCGGGAGCCCGAGTTCAGCTCAACATACCGCTGTACGCCATGCTGGGGCTCAGCAGCACGATGGTTTTATCCTTCAGCAGCTGCCTGATGGTTCCTGAGCACGAGAGAGGACAAGAAACCTCCTCAGAATTGCTGATTCATCCCAAACCAGTGCAGGATTTTCAGAGGCAGCCTGTTCACATGGGACATGAATCAGCGCGCTCGCTCAAGCGCTCGCTTTAACGCAGGTGTGCTCACGTCTCCGCGCACACGAGACAACGAGCAACAACTGCTGGCAGCGGCGCGCTTCCTGTTGACGGCCAACGATAACATCTGGAATAAAAGCCCGGCAGGAGTGCTGCTTTTTCACGCGGAGGGAAACAAAAGGGTCTGCTGGCGGCAGCGATGATGCCCGCGCTGATCTCTGGCATCACCGGGAGCTCAAGGTTCTACTGGAGCATCACAGATGGGTCCAGTTTGCAGGCAGCATCATCCAGACTTGCGCAACAATCTGATGAAACTCACTGAAGTCTGACTTGGTGTCCTGGATGGCGCTGTCCGCCCGGTTCTTGTACCTAAACAACAGGAAACAGGTCCCGTCAGTAGCGCCAAGGCTCCCCTCTCCGTGCGCGTGAAGGTTGGACGCTACGTTACATCATCGGCGTGGAGAGCAGCGACTGGCCTTCGTCCTCGGACAGGACGTCCTCCTCGTGGCGGCTCGCGCTCAGCGCCAGGAAGCTGAGCGTCCCCACTACGGAGACGACCATCAGGGACAGGAAGACGTTCCTCCTGCTGTCGTCTGCGAGGGGACGATGACGTTAACGTTCTACAAGAACTCCGTCGTCACGGCGACGATGACACACTGGGCTGACTCTACCTGGTATCTCCGTCCTTCCGTTCCACTCGAAATAGACGTAAAGATTTCCAAACAACATGCTGGCAAGGAGATAAACGGGTCATTCAGCAGAGGAAAGGACGCATTTGGAACAGATAACGGTCTTATCGGGCGACTCCTCGTGACCACGGCGTGGAAGAAGACCGCTTCCACGGGACTGAATCCAACCAAGGAGCAGGAAGGTGTCGGAGAGATAACTGCTGCTGTTTATTAAAGATGACGTGAGTGTGTGTGTGTGTGTGTGTGTGTGTGTGTGTGTTTGTGTCTGTGAAGGGCTGATTGGTGAGTTCGCTGCGGCGTGGTCGGATTAGCGCTGCCCTGTTGTGGGCTTTGGCAGAAGTGACAGTCAATGTAATTATGACTCTAAAACAATTTGCATATTTTAACAAGCGCAAATTCGCTTAGAAACCCAGGAGATGAATCATCTCGGAGCAGGAGGAAGGTTTTACAACGACTTAACGGCCGGCGGCAGGAGAAAACATGGCGAGACACATTTCCTGCTCCGCCTCCGGTGGGGTCATGTGACCGGTGTATTGGGGGTTGGTACCTGCACTGTAGGAGAGCCCAGAACATGCCAGTGTTCCTGTTGATGGTGGAAGCCTCTGAGTTGGCCACCAGAAACTGTCCTTGAGCCGTCCACAGCACTGAGGGGAAGCGAGAAAGATGGCGTTTACATTGGGGGGGGGGGGCAACGTTTAAACCTTGACGTGTTCTGTTCACTCACAGGCTGCAGCCACGCCGATCAGCACCGAGGTGAAGTAAAGGGCCCACGTTGACGGGGCGATGAACACCGCCACATAACCGCTGCACACACAGAACCAAGGGCATCAGCAACAGCATCCTGTATCTAATCACCGCGGCAACCTTTACCTGTAAAGAAGGCCGCTTATGAACATGCAAATCTTGGGTCCGATCACCGCGACCACCATCGGTGCCAGTAGATTGGAGAAGGAGAAGACCCCATAGATGATTCCTAGACTGCGGGATGTAAATACGAGTGTGAACGTGCTGGTTTCAGCTGGAACAAACGTACGAAAGAGGGATGGTTGAGTGGGTAGTTCAAGGCCCCACCTGTGGAAGCCGCTGCCGCTGAAAGTGGAGTTCTCCAGACTCTTCACCACAGTGTGCTGCGGAGAAACGAAATGTCGGAAACACGTGGTCAGATTACAGAAAACGAGGCATAATTGTATCCTCGAGTCGCGCAGTTTGATCACTGATCATTGAGCAGAATGAGAAGCACGAGGAACGCATGACCTACATCTCCGAGCGGTCCCTGAACGCCACAGCGTATTTACGTTTTCACGTTAAATATTAAAAGTCTGTGTTGAAAACCAAGCCACTTATATTTTTAATAACTATTCTACACGATAAGCTGCAACCATCCCATAAATGCCCCTCGGGGCACCTTTTCAGCACAAACGCCACTCACGAGTAATAACACAGTTATAACGGTGGACTTACCTCAACATTCCCACATGTGGTGAACGCAGTAAAAATGAAGAGAAAGCCCAAACCCAGAATAACAATGTTGAGAGTCCTTCTGTCCGCCATGGCCCCGGTTACCAACTTTTATGTCAGGTTTATTCTGCCAAATGTTTTAACTCATCCCGGCTGCGGATCTGTGAACGGCTGCCCTTCTGCTCGCGTCCCCGACAGGTTAATCCGCTTCCATGGCGCCCAGAGGCGGTGTGATGAAGGCAGGAGCTCCGCTGCAACTCCCCCCTGTCATCCCCGCGACGCATGACAACTTGTGACTCTGATTAGGAACTTTTTTTTCTTGCTTTCTCTTCCTTGATTCGTCCTCATCCCGATGCAGAAGCTTCTTCTTCATGGGAACTTTTCCCCACCCATTTCACTTTGCTGCCTTCCAGAGGGAACCGGGAGAAACGTGCAGGAAGACGAACAGGGAGGAATCGTGCTGCCTTTTTACTGCATTGTTCTCGTTAAAATTAAAACCATTTCTTCCAAATCAAGAAAAGGGGAGGAAATGAATTGACTTCAGAGTTCACAATTTCTATCATTCATAATACAAACATATCAGAAATAAACACGCTGTACAGTCAGAAATGGATTGAATGCCATTTGAAATAGAAGTTTAACAGACGAATTAGAAGCGTTTTGTAGAAGAGAAGTGAGAAAGTCTAAATTATCCGATGCAAAATATATAGTTTGTTGCCTTGCTCGTGTTCTAAGACAGTTTAAAATGTAATGACGTGGTTAGCAAAAATTCCTCAATAAAAATGAAAAAAAAAGTGTGAAATTGGGGATACATAATGACCTGACAGTAATTAAAACATGAGACATAGGTCACTGTACTGTTGTGTTTGAAAAAGACCCCATAATTTTAAAGTTAAAGCAGTGATAACGCTATTAATAATTTGAATACCCTAAACAGTTATTACGACGAAGAAGAACTTGACCAATACTGATTGAACACAGCGCCACCTATTGGTTTCTATTTTTAGCTGCAATTCCAGAAAACCCGTGCAAAACGAGATAATACCCTACCATGTACTTCCGGGTTCACCGACGTGCCACTAGATTTTAGTGATACTACTAAACTTTGTTTTCTTACAGACCTATTATCTCATCACTTTGGTCAAATAATAAAACAATAATGTTTTTAACAACAAATTTTATTCGGAGTAGTGGATTTTGGCAACGCATGTGCATTCTGTCACGTTCGCCGGCCAAATGAAACTAAAAATATCCTGACATTTGACATCTAAGAGGGTAGTTAGCGTTTCCAGAGTGCTTGAAATATGCAGTTTCCAACTTTTCTTTGACTGCTCAAATTTCCTCTCCTGCCCACCGCTTTATTAAAACGGTGGAAATGTTTGTTTCCTGAACAGCAGGAGTCATCTTGCTCTCTGTCATCTCTTCGCTTCAGCCTACAACAGATTGTACACAATCATCATGGCGACCCTGGATGGTGGGTATAGAGAAAATAACGTTATAGCATAATTTGCCCGATATCTTTACACTAAGCCAGGACAGTGTTAATGAAATGACCCATGTTTCTCGCTGGCATATTTAAATATGATCCGGTCTTTGCCACTCGTTGGTCATTTGTGTTCTCCGTCACGTTATTTCAAAAAATGTTCCCCAGTGTTGATGCTAGCTAACGTTACCGATAGCTTACGTCAGTTTAATTTAGCAAGATGTACCCGAAAATGAAAGTTCATGTCAAGGGGTAATTTACTAGTGTTTCTGTTCACTTTATTGTAAATTTCTTCTAATGATCAGGATAAAGTTAACACGGAGTGCTGGGGATTGTAAATGAAGTACCAGTGCAGTTTAAATGTTAAGATCGGATACGTTAACGATTTGACGATTGACGTGATCAAACCGTCTTTTTCTCCAGATCTCCATCTTTATAGCTATATTTTGGTGTCGCACACTGTCGTGTATTTATTATATTTAATTTTAGTTGCACAACTCAGAACAGCCCCCCCCCCCCCCCCCCCCCAAACGAGAAACTGGGCCATAGAAAGAGCTAGAAGACCGAAATGGGGGTGCAGAAGCAGCGAAACTGGACTTCAGGACACATTCTCTAATATCTACTCACTTTTTATTTTCATCGTCATTAGTTCACGATTGTTACTTGAACAGTTAAGACGGCACTGACAAATGAAGTTTGGAGGGCTGTGCTTAGCTGTCAGTTTAAGAGTTAACTGGCATTCGATAGGATGATAATGGACCGAGTTGCTTTTATTTTAACATTTATCATTTAATTATAACTGATGTTGCCTTTGTGCCTCAATCACAAGGGGAATTCCTTCAATTGGCACGGATGTCAAACGTGGCCCATTAATGTATGGACTTGAATGATGTCAAAGATGATGATCTTAGAGAATATTTGCAGCAATATTATCCACTATATTAGGATAAAAAATAGGTGGTGACTCAAGGTTAAGACCACTTGGATTATTTAACAGTACTGGAGGGCTGCTTGGCGCCACTTTTCTTGCATAATAACACTCATCTTGTCGTGGTGTGACTGTGGATTTTCTCTGGCGTCAGCTCAAAGGGGAATCTGAAAGGGTTTAAGTGTGGTTATGAATTTAGCATCGATGTAACACGTCATCGCTCCCTCTACAGCAGCATCTCTGAAGGCTCCCGGTTGCTCTCTCATTCGACGACGTTAAATTGATTAACATCAGTTTTTATGAAGAAAGTAAACAATAAACCAGACAGGCATCACGGCGAAGAGCCCCAGATTAGTTTAAGCAATCATTCAGGAGCAGAACAAGCTTTATGAAAGAATTTCCATGACAAATTTGTATTTAATGGGCCTCCTTGAGCGCGCACATTGACATTTTTCCCCTAAAAACAAAGCATTGCCTTGATGTATGTGTTTGTTTACCTGTAAAAGTGCAGCTTTAGAAGCACGTTAATGTCAGGTTTTGGAATGAGGTGGAATTAAAGCTCTATTTTATTTTTATTTTTAAAAAAAATCTCCTCCTGCAAGCATGTAAATGCAAAAGTTTCTTTGTACCCGGCCTTCCAGGTGAATCGGTCACTGTCGGAGAACCGCTTTAATCAAAAAATAAACGTTTTCGTGCTTCTTCCAGGAAGTGAGGACGTTCTAATGGAGTCGGAGCCAAAAGGGGCTGAACCGGTCAGCAACGATTCTGTAAAAGGCTGCGCAGAAAGCGACACGGACGCAGCAAATACCTCAACTCAGGACTCTAGTATTAGCAACGGAGATGAAGCGGACGACAAGCGAGAGATGGTGGAGCTGAAGATCATCTGGAACAAAAATAAATATGACCTGAAAATCCCTGTGGACAACACCGGAGCCAAACTAAAGGAGAGCATTCACTCTCTCACGGGTAAGATGGCAGGAGAAGCCGCCCGTGGTTCGCCGTGGTCGGCCCTTTCAATGCCCTCTGCCGTCTCTCCAGGTCTCCCTCCGGCCATGCAGAAAGTGATGTACAAAGGTTTGCTCCCGGAGGACAAGACGTTACGTGACATAAAGATCACAAACGGTGCCAAAATCATGGTGGTGGGATCGACGATAAACGACGTGTTGGCCGTGAATACGCCCAAAGAGGTCATGCAGCAGGAGGTGAAAGCGGAGGAGAACAAGAAGGAGCCTTTGTGCAGACAGAAGGTGGGGTTCACGTCCTCTCTGATGGTGGATGCTCCTCTCCGTGCCTTTACAAATCTGCCCTGTCATTGCAGCAACACAGGAAGGTTTTGGACAAAGGTAAACCAGACGACATCATGCCGGCTATTAAAGGAACAAAGGTGAGTGAAAAACCCTTGGGGGGGGGGGGGGGTTATTCATCACCAAACACGCTGACCCACGGTGACGTCGTGCCCGCAGGAACGCCTACCCACAGTGCCTTTATCCGGAATGTTCAACAAGTCCGGAGGAAAAGTTCGACTCACGTTCAAGCTGGAGCAGGATCAGCTGTGGATCGGAACTAAAGGTCGGCTCAGCCCGCCGGAGCGTTGACGCTCAAAGCGGCTCTGCGGGGATTCACCTGTGTTTTTATTCTTCTCCACAGAGAGGACAGAGAAGGTACCGATGGGCTCCATTAAAAACGTAGTTTCTGAACCCATCGAGGACCACGAGGGCTATCACATGATGGTAACTGTCCGCTCCCGATTTACAACCATCTCGATCTGAAATATCTGTGAAAGAATTCGAGCCGCCGCTCCTGCGCTGATCCTTCTCCTCGTCCCTCCGCAGGCTTTTCAGTTGGGTCCAACAGAAGCTTCTCAGTATTGGGTCTACTGGGTGCCTGCACAGTTTGTGGATGCAATCAAAGACACCGTCCTTGGAAAATGGCAGTATTTCTAATGTGCCTCTTTTTTGATGATGGACTGGGATCCACGAGGAGCCGACGGGGGAAAAAAAATTCAAACTGGAGTCAACAGCCAGGTTTAAGGACCTTCTTGGTATTAGAAGGAAATGGACAGATGCCTGTGGACTAATCATTGTTTTTAGGTTAAAAGTGCACTATGTGGCAGCATAACAGCTCTGTTGATTATTAAAGGTTTTCAGCAAATCCAAGGGAATAAGATGAAACAATTGTACAGAAATTGCTAACACTTTTCCTCAGTTATTCTTAAAGAAATAAAACTTATTTAATGAAATCAATTTTTTTGCAGTGTTGCTTTTTAATATTCTCAAAATACAAAATGAAACTAATTTAAAAAAAATTCCGATGACAGATCTTTATGGTGAAAAGTTTGCGACCGGAAATGACGTGTGGCTGCCTGTTAGCGCTATTAGCCGGGACGCATGGTGACGTACACTATTTTGGGCGTTAGACGCTTTAAAAGCGTTATATTAATAGCTTTCCGATTAACAGCTACGTTTATTTACTACCTCCAGCAGTTAAACAAACGCTTATCTATATCGAGACATAATCTAATTTGATCAAAAATCGTCTGTCGCTTTTTAACTACAACAGTGGCACCTGTGGACAGGAAGAGGAGGGGCTTAGTTCCTAAGTTTAGGCGGGAGAATCAGGTGGCGACAATGCCGTAGCAGCTCGGGATGTCTAAGACAGAAACGGAAAAGAAGCGACCGCCGCCCGTCAAAGTCTTGTCCAGTCAGCTGAGGACGGCGGAAAACTGCGGGGACTCGTATTGTGTGAGGCCGGGCAAGGGTCGCTCTCTGCTGGTGTCCCTGGTGTGGATGCAGGGGACCGTCATGGAGGTCCAGCTGGACAGAGACTCCGTGCTGCTGATGGATGAGACGGGGACGTTCACTGTTCAGGGCGTGAAAGGCATCCCCAAAGGGAAACCGTGTCTATCTCCAGGTACAGACCCGTGAGATGAGTCTGCAAAAATGTCGCCCCGATTGCAAATTCATGTCGTTTGTCGTATCACTGTGGCAGGGGGACATTATCAGGACAAAACTAACCCACAACGAGCCGTTATTGGCAGCTGTTGCGGGACATGTCCTCTCAAAGGGGAGAAAATGCACATTCATGAGCAGCAGGATAACAACCAGCATTTGTTTAAAGACACAAAAGTTTGATTTCTCAGAGGACATTTCTGTTGTCTCATAATTTACATCGTTCATTGTGTTTGGAAGCAGATTTGGGGGAAAAAAATAAAAAAGACAGCCCAAAGGGAGACAGACTTTCCGGTCACGCGAAAATCTGACAGCAGCCTCGTCTCCGCTGTCCCCGTCTTCCTTGTCTTGAATCGGTCGTCGAACAATCGACCATCTGCTGCTGTTTTCGCAGGCAAGTATGTCATGGTGATGGGTGTGATCCAGGCCGCCTCCCCGGAGCCACGCGTCCGCGCCGTGAAGATGGCGGACCTCTCCGAGCTCGCCGCGCTCCACAGGCGGACGTGGAAGCTGGAGGTGGAGGAGCTGCAGCAGGTGTTGGCCTGAGCGCAGGTTCCATCCCTGCCTGTCATGCACGCCCCGCTGGCGGGTCTCCACAAATGGAGGAAGGCGGGAATGACGCCTTTCTCCAGGACAGGAGAGAGCCTAAAGATGAACGATTTGCTCGTCTACCGGATTTATTTCTCTTTAGGGACAAAGTTGGACCTCCTATAGTGAGATTTAAAACCAGGCAAATGCTGTTAATTTATCCACATGTAATAAAACGGGTCAAACACGTTTAAAATAAAAAAAAGTAGGATTTATTTCTGTGGCGGCTGTTACACTGGTAACACTATTGAGGAAAAAGTGAGTGCAAACTTTGAAAGACTTCCATGCTTTCACTGTACTGAAGGGTAAAATGTTAATGTACACAAACTAAAGGAGGATAATGAAGTCAACTCTCAGAACGCAGCCTCGGATCAAGGTTTAAACGTGCCAATCTCGCCGCGGTTGCCGAGCGACGCCCGCGCGAGCATGTTGCCCCCTCCTGCGGTTCAGACCAGAGCGGACCGCTCCAGAACTTTAACAACACGCCACGAACGGGCCGAATCCTGCGGGGGCCCCCGGGGGCCTCGAACAGTCACCTGATTGAAGGTCTCTTAGAATACTGCATCAGCCTCCAGTGAAGGAGCACCGTCGGAACCTCATTATATAATGTCTTTAAGCAGAAAACTGTATTTTCCAAAGTCATTGTCATTCGGTGCTATAAGGTGATCTTTCCTAGCTTTTGCTAGTTTCATCAAAAGGAATTCCCGACGTTCCCTCCATTCTTTCAGCTCCTGCTCCCCGTGTGCCAGCTTACACGACTCGTCCTCCGTGCACGTGTCTGCGAGGAACCTGTGGCGACAAAGCAGACGAACCAGGGGGATGGGGGGGTCAGCGCGCGGCTTCAACGGCGCTCCGCGCTCCAACGTCCCCGACTCACCTCTCGCACACTCGGAAGGCGCCCGTGGGGAATCGGTACTGCCAGCAGTTGTGGTCGTCCTCGGAGTTGAAGACGCGGTCCTTGTGTTTCTCCGAGGTGATGTGCTGCTGCCACTGTTTCTCGCTGTTGCAGTTTTTGCCGCACAGCCAGCAGTGATTTCCCGCCTGTGATCAAAAGCCAACGCCGGATCAGCCTTTTCCCCTCCCCCGACCCGGTTTGAAACGGCTCCGGTATCCGACTCACCACTTCCTCGGCGTAGTCTGTGGGCATGTGGATCTGCTTCCCGTTCTCCCGGACAGAGTTGCTGGAGCTCTCCTCCCCCCAGCCGGGCCTCTGGGACAGCAACCACTGTTCGTAGAGCTGATCCATATCTGCGACTGAAGGGGGAGACGGATCAGCCGGGTGGCTAAAGGAAGAGCGGCTCTTCCCGGGAAAACTCACTGTTGTTTTCTTTCATGTAGGTCCAGAGGTCTCGCTCTTCTACGCCGTGTGCAAAGGTGCAGTTTCCAACATACTGGCACTTCTTCCAAGCTGTTACGTGCATGCATATCTGGGGGGAGACAACTGGGTCAACAGCTGCAGGGCAGTCGCTTCAGCCTCATCGATCTGGGGGGGTGGAAATACCTCAAACTGAGACGGGATGGGTTTTTTGGTCGGGAGCGGTCTGACTGTTGTCCACTTTCTCCACTTTCCCTCTCCAAGGGAACTTACGAGCACCACCCTGGTGTCTTTGGCCCACCTGAGACAAAGAGAGAGTCCTATTTCTCGTCCGTGACATAAACCCCGCCCCCGTCCGAACCACCCAGACCCCCCTCGTACGTGTGTCTGGCTTTGGCCGAGCAGTACTTCCTGTTCTTGTCGGCTTCGCTGTGTTGACCGTTCCGCCAACACTGGCCGCAGACAAACATCATCTTCAGGTTTGGAGGCCCGAATCTTCTTTGTGAACCCGAAATCTGTTGGGGAAATGGAAATCCCGTGATCAGTCGCAGAGGTCTACGAGCCGTTAGACATCAGCCATCTCACCTGGTTTCCCTGCATCGCCATGGTTGTGCTCCAGAACTTCTTTGCTTCCTGAACAATGCTTTCATGCGTGGTGCCTGATGGGATGCAGAAGACCCTTTGTTTTATGAACATTTGCTCTCCGGCCTGCTGAGAGTCCGTCTGATATTTCAGGTCGGCCGTCTCACCCTGCTGGTGCTGCAGCAACCAGACCTTCAGCTCGATGAGGCTGTGAGCGTAGAAGCACTCGTCTTCCCGCCCACAGCCGTAGCGCACCTCGTGGCGACAAACGTCCAGCTGGCACTGAGGATTCAGGGGTCTGATTTTGGAGTAGCGAACCGTGTTCTCCTTAAAAATGTGAACCAGACACCTACAAAAGGGGAACGCGGTCAAACCTCTCGGAATCGCCGGAATCATTAAAGCTGGAGATAAAGGACTCACTTGTGGAGCTCAAAGTTGTGTTTTGTGACTGGATGGGAGCAGAGTGAGGGGTCGTCTTTGTTGGTTTTACTGATGATTCTGGGTTTGTGGTCGAAACAGACCTGAAAGATAAAGCGACATGAAGGAGGAGCTGCTTTTCCTCGTGTGCCCATCATCATCATCATCATCATCATCACTCTTCGGCACTAAACCCCTTCCTCAATCCCAAAAGCTCCGACGCCTCTACGCGCATCCTCCTGCAGCTCCAGACAACATCTGGACCCGATTCCCCCGTCTCAATTCTTTTGAAAAACAGCTTAAAATCCCCCCACGCCACCCAAAAAAAGCGCAGAGGATGAAGCCCCAATAATGAAACACACCATTACATCCACAAGCCACCAACATTTTTGCATCTAATGGCCTCATTTTTCAAAAAGCAACAACAGCCCTGAGAAAGAGCAGCCATCTGTTGTCTTGACAGCAGAAAAATGGGTTTTGTTAGAAGCATCTTTGAGCTAAACATCAATTTGCAACGAGACGACCGGGATCACCGCCCCCCCCACGATGGAATAAAAGACGACGCTGCCACCAGGAGCCGGCGGCTGCAAAGGTCACGCGCGTCCTGACGGGAGTGTTTCAGGAGATACTCACTTCACACAGGAACATAAATATCCCGTGATGCTCCTGTAAGATCTTGGGGACCGTCAACCTGGCGTTGGAGTGATGCCCGTAGGGATCGAAGAGGAGCTCCCTGGAGATGAATCCCTTTCGCTCCAGAGTCCAAACGTCGATCTCCTCCTGGCAGTACGCAAACGTGCAGTGGCCAGGATACAAACACTCTTTTCCCACAGCCACCTCTGAAACAACAGCGTCCGTTATGGCACCGGCAGAAAGCAGCGTGATGGCGGCAGAGGAGCCGTGGTACCTTTGCAGATGTAGTACGGCCCAACATACTGGGTCTTTGTTGGTCTGGGCCGGATCAGCTTCCATGATTTATCTGGTGAAACCTTCATTCTGCCCAGCAAAGTGTCCTTTTTGCATTTATGCTCCTCTGTGTGAAGGACGTACTCCAGCACGCCAGGGCCTGTGAACACAGAGCCGTCACCTTTGACCTCTAACCGTCCAATGAACCGAACCAGAACCGGACGAGAGTGAAACACCAGTGCTCACCAGTTTTGACGAAGCACAACGAGCACGCTTGTCTGAATTCGTGCGTTTCACTTAAAGGATTCTTTGCCAAGTCGGCGGCTGCGGGAAGCCCCTTGACCTCCGGCATCCCCACGGCCATCCCCGTGGGGATATCACTGTTAAACTGCACAGCAGCGGAAAAGGAATTCAACCACAACACAAACCCGCAACGCAGTCAGAAAGTGGTAGGGGAAACCCAACGTTACCTGCAGAGCAAACGGACCTGCAGCATAATCTGAAATGAGGGCAGAGGAGGGATTAAGACAGATCAACCCTGTTGGGGTGAAGCCTACAGCGGTTTTAAGGCGAACCTCTTTTAAAGTTGGTAATGGAGAGAGAATCCAGGGAGTCCAGCGGCTGGGGGACGGTAACAAATTTGTCCATCCCAAAGTAGCCAATGGAGCCTGATTTGTGGTAGGGTGGGGGCAGAGTGACGCAGGGCTGAGCGCTACCGCTGTAAGAGAACGAGCTGTGGGAGGGCATCAGGAAGGAACTGGGCATGGAACCGCCTGCGGTGATGCTGGTGGGCAGGGGGAGGGGCCCCTTCATCGTGGGTATACCCTGAAACAAAGGCCACACCCCCGATCACACGTGCACAGTCTCTTCTTTGAATTACAGGAGACGAAAACACCCTGGGTGCTCACCACGGCGACCTCGGGCTCCGCCTGGTCCAGCAATTTATCCAGGTCGTCTCCGATGATGTCACCGTCAAAGTCCTGGCTGGGCTGAGGCACGGAGCGCGGCTGGCTGTGTCTGCAGCCGTTCACGAACGGGGGGAGGGAGACCGGGGAGGGCACCGACACGGGCCGCGAGACCGACTCGAAACCCGGCGGCTCGGACGGTATACTGTTGCTGGCGGGGAGGGGAGGAGGAAGTTCCTCTACGCCGGCTTCGGCCAGAGGAGGCTGGACCGAGGCCGGGCCTGGGGCCTTGGTCCCGTCCTGGCCCTGCCGAGGAACATCTGAAACAGACGAGGACACCCAGATCAGCGTCTCCTGTCCACATTCTCTCCATCATCAACGGGGGGGGCGGTTCAACTTGCCAATTTCTATTTCTTCAACCGAAGCCGAACCGTGCGAAGCCTGAGGAAATAGAGGAGAGGTTAGAGGGGATCTGGGGAGGCCGGTGCATGGCCACGACACAACACAACAACGGCCGCTTGCCTTCTCGCACGCTGCATCTTGATAACTCGAGCTTTGCAAAACATTCAGGGCAGGCTGAGGGAGAGAAGTTACAACTTTTCATTTGAGACCCAGGCAGAGTGAAACTAGTTGCTGAGACTGTTGGAGGTGCGTGTACCTTAGTCCTCACGTAGGCTTTACGGATTTTCAATCCCAAAATTTTAGCAAGGTCCTGAGTCAGCTGTATGACGCTGGAGTCCTGGACACACAACAAACTCACACTCAACACCTCCGACACTGTTCAGAGAGCAACTGAACCGATGAAACTTCAGTCATTTTGATCTAAATCTCTCCCAGGGTTGTTTTTATGAACCCCGGCGAGACGCTGGGGGAGCCGAGGCCTTTCGGGAATCGCAGCTCCCCCGCCTGACGTGCACTCGTGCAACAGCACAATCTTTTAATCTACAATTGAGCTCAAACCTGCTCTTCAAGGCACCAGACAACAATCCAAAACCATGACTCCACTGGGTGTGTTGTCTGCCACCTGCGTGGCATCTGACCTCTTTCTTTTAATTGTTTTGTTTTTTTAAACTATTGTAAGGAATTGCGCAACCAACCTGAGGCACTGCTAGTGAGCATTTGGCAACGGCCTCGTAGGCCTCCTGATGCCTTCCCATTTCCTTCAAGGATTTGGCTTTTCTGTAAAGCGCCTTGTAGTTGCCCTCGTTAAACTGGAGAGCTTTTTCACAGTCTTTTAAGGCCTGGTCGTGCAGTCCCTATGAAACGGGCAAAAGACAAAAAGATGTCAGCGTTGCAGAGAGTGGTACGCACGCACACGCGAGCACAAACACACACTGATCTGACGTGTTCAGTGAGCCCTCGCAGTGATTTCCCTGAAGGAGACAGCAGAGTGGGTTTGGCTGCAAACCCACTCAAGTCCCAGCGATCGTGAAAAGACTGAATGTTTTCCCCACAGCATCATTTCACCAAACGGTCCTGGCGTTGCTCTCAGCAAAGAGTGTGAAATGTGTCGAGGCGGGAGCGTCACGTGATGCAAAATAGGCGATCACCAAAATACACACGCAGTTAAACACACAAAACTATTGACTTTGTTTTCTCTCATGGCCCCTGACGGACGGACACACGCCTCCTCGTTTCTGGTAGATCGGAGATCTGAGGACTGGCTGTTCAATCCAGGCCCGGGAATCTATTTTACCTGCTGCACACTTGGCACAACACGACAGCAAAGGTGACCACTCCCTCCTACTTACCGGAACAATATTAAGGTACGCAGCAGCTCGATTTGCATACAGCTTTTCCAGTAAATTTGCTGGAACATAGATTTCCTCAGAGTCAGCGTACTCCGCTACACTCAAGGCTTCTGTGTACATCTCAATAGATTTTGTCCAGTCGCCTTCTCTGAAAACATCGTTTCCTTCTCCGAAAAGATTCCAAACGAGATCCCCAATGAACACCTGAGGGTTTTAAAGATCCAACATAGAAGGAAAGTTAGACGCTAATAGGAGGGAGGATCTGATCATCTTTTATTTCTTACCTCGTACAGCTCCTGGCTTCCAGGGAAAGGAAGTGTTGACCTGAAGGGAATATAAACAAAAGCTATGTCATTCAGTTTCAATTCCCAAAAGTAGCACCGCACCCACACAAAAGCGTTTCACTTCTATGAAATGCCACATAGCGGGTGTATTAAGATAGAAATCTCCAGCTGTACAAAAGAGTAACTCAAACAGACTCAAATTATTTGTAAATCACTGAAGGACACATGTTCCTGATTTTCCCCTCAACAATATAAAATTGCACAATTAAACACACAATGAAAGGATTTGTGACAATCTGCTGATTCAACTTCTGCTCCTCTTTGAGCCTGAAATTCATTTTCCCTCCTTAGCACTTAATGATGAAGGCAGCTCCCAGCTCCACCTGAATGATATGAATAAATGAATAATTCCATTCAGCTTTTTAACCATCTTTTGTGTCCAGGATCATATAAATAAACTAGAATAAATAAACCCAGTGGTCTACCAACTTTAACACACATGATTTTGGGCAAATTTTCATCTTTTGGAGCCTCCCTTTGATTTCAAAACCTAAAGATGCTGTTACAGATGCTCGACACTCATCGAAGCGCTGCAGGGTCCAGTATAAAACACCTGGGCACCACACAGGAGCGCAGATTCACACCAACACATTCCACCTACTGGATGAACTGAAGCCCCTTCTGGATCTCCTGCCAGCGACCCTTCCTGTCCTGACACGCTCCAGACATCTTGGCTCTTTCAGCACCCACTTGTTTGCCACCTGCAAAGGTACAAGAACGAGTTCACCACTGCAAAAAGCATCATGAACACCTGAAATCCAAACCCAGCCCTCAAAAACCACCAAGCCCATGGTAACATTTCTGTCTCACCATGGGCATTTGGACCATTATTAGACTCTTTGGTGTTGTCTGCGGTGCTGTGGTTGTGCAGTGTCATCGTCTGAACCTTCCTGGTGATTTGCCCTCCTGTTTTCCTCCCTTGCTACTTTTCTTAGCTCCAGAATAGAAAGCATGAGTCATAAATATTGTGATGCGCTGGAAAATACTCATTTCGCCCTACTTTTTTAGTGAAGGATGACAGCACCCTTTACTCTGGCCACAATGATTCGTAGGGGGGGATTTCGTTGCTGTAAAGACAACACCAAAACGAGAAACGCAACGTTTGTGGTATATTTGCGATTGTCCGACAATGGATGCATAGAATCTAGCACACGTGTGTTTCGCGCGATTGGGGACCACTGAGTCAGGACACCTCGGTATCAATCTAGTGTATAATCCGTGCGAGTTTGTATCGCGCCCTGTTCGTCCGAGGCTCTAAAACTTAAGTGTTCCGCCTCGCTAGAGACACTCTGTCCTTCCGAGCGGCATTACTTAACTAAGTTTGTAGGAAGTAGATGGAGCTAACAAAGCACAGGCATCTACAAGTTAGTTCCCAAAGCAAACCGAGCTGAACGAGTCTGGGAAATGTCGCACAAATCATTTAACAGGGCCGCTCTACGTACTTACATGAATTTGCCTGTTTTCAAAACCGGCCTCGCAGCGGTCATTTGAAAGAAACGAAAGTAACTCTGCGTTTTTGGCTATAATCATCTAGCTTGGTGCCGTACCGCCGAAGGCCGCTCTTTCCTTCGTCTTCTTCGGTGTCCTGAAAGCGCGCAACCAAACAAGGACACGCTGCACTTCTGCCCCTGTGTGTCCAAAGTGAGAATTGCAGGTATTTAATTGACATCCGCCGTTATGAATCAATTATAAGGTATCTGACCCCCCGCAACAAAAAAAAAAAAAAAAAAAAACGTAGATACTTTTGCATTAGCTCTTGAGACAATTGTGCATTATTCTGTATTTCGTTTCCCTTTGTAGCTCTCTGGCCACCAAACCCCTATGATAGAGTTTATTACACTTGTAGTAGCTTATTTACACTTCAAATCGTGACATTATTTTCAGTCAGGCGTGCTCGACTTGATATTGAATATCTAAATGTTGACTGGATGATTTATGACAACGACAATGGAGCCACTGAGCAAAAGTAATCTGATAGTCAGGGTTAGAAGAATCTGTCTCCTCTCATCTCGCCAGCTAAAATAACTGCCAGGAGGAGGTGCTTATCGCACACTGTGCAGAAGCCACAGCGCCGAATCGCACAAAAACACCGTGAATATGTTTCCCGTTATCAGCCAAAGCATGCCTTTTATGATTTAGCCGCCTGACTTCACCACATTATAAATGACAAAAGAGAGCGGCGTGTCAGAGCTGAAAAAGGCCCCATCTGGAAATGCAAGAAAGGAGATGGAAATGCAGCGATACAACACAACCCGTGCCAGGTCTGCAATTTGTCAAATAAGTATTTGTTGTTGAACTTAGACGAGTGTTTCTTTAGAGAGAAAAAAGAATAAAGCATGCTGACAGTAATAACAGCTGCAGCGTCAATGTTTGTTTTATAGTCTGTGCTGCTCGCTGACGTGCTTATTTACAACCAGAGGAAAATTGGACGGATGAAACTTTAAAAACACCACAGCTGCTGCAAAGATGTAGAATTTAGCTCCCGAAGCCTGTTGGCCATAATATTTAAATTAGTTTGGTTTCATTTTTGACTTCAGAAATGAGAAATAAAAGCATAAATAGTCCATCCATATTTCAGATCACTTTACAACAGTGATCTAAAACCAGGCATTAAAGTGAAGACATTGTTGAGTTCAGTTGTTTACTTATTGAACTTGTTTATAAGAACCCACGTAAGTGGTCCAAAGTTACAGGCTGGTTCCGCTAGGGGGCGCGCTGAGCGGGCCGCTGGTGACAGTACTCAGGAGATTATTGAAACAGTATCTAAAAAAAGCTCTCCTCGCAAACACTTCACCCTCACTGCGCGTTGGGACTCGTGTGCGAGGAGTTCGGCAGCCTGTTGCACCATGACTGCTCTTCATCGGATTCTTCTCCTGTTATCAGGTAAGAAGATTATTGTCTTGGCGAGGAGCTCCTGGACGCTCAGGACTCCCGACAGGTTATTTTAAAGGTGAGAGAGGGGAACCCACTCGTGTTTATGTATGCAGATGGATGGGGATGAGGGGAAATGAATGAGGGAAGATCTTTAGGCAGTTTTGAGCTTATTCTGACGCTTAATTGCCGTTAAACCACAAGAAAGAGAAAGGAAAACAAGCCGACTTTTGGTTAACTCTCACTGGTTCTGCAGTTAATCCACCCGCCTTGTGTTTTTATTGAGCCGGACACGGCGGTTCAACTTTATGGATTTTTATGAAATAAATTATTCGCTCGGTTGTCCATTCCCAATGAAATAGATGTCAGCCGCTGCAGAGGCGCATGTTAATCTTCCTTTGTGTTGCAGTGACCGCGGCCTCCACGGGCCAGCGGCGGGCCGCTCGGTCAAAGCGGGGGCTGCTGGAGCTGGCGGGAGCCATCAAATGCAGCACGGGGAGATCCGCCTTGGCCTACATGATGTATGGATGCTACTGCGGCCTGGGTGGCCAGGGCTGGCCCAGAGACAGGGCGGACTGGTGAGCGAGGCACCTGCTGCGCCCTGCTCCACGCAGCTTCTCCCCATGACCTTCTCTTCCCGCCTCTTACCCCAATGCCCACAGTTGCTGTCTATAAACGCACCCCACGTTCTGGGTGGTGGGCAGGAAGGAGGTGGCGTTGACCAAATGAAGGGCACTCTGGTTCAAAATAGGAAGGAAATTCCTTCCTCAGCCCCGCCGAGCGCTAACGATCCGTTCTGAAGGACCCTGGCGTTAAAATAGCTGCGGCGTGCTTTCAACCACAGGGCTGCAACCATCCACCTACGGCTGTCTCGACCTCAGCCGGTCTGGAGTCCCAACACTGACCGCCGTGTCCGTCCGCAGGTGCTGCCACAGACACGACTGCTGCTATGGCGACGCGGAGCGCTTCGGCTGCCACACAAAAACAGACCAGTACCGGTGGAAGTGCGAGGAGAAGACGGTGGCGTGCGGTAAGGCCTCCTTTTTTAATAACCTCTTTGCGTCTCTGCGCTCCCTCTCCTGATTTCTCTCGGGGCCCACGGGCGAACCCGACCGGTGAGCCTCCCTCTCTCCGGGCCCCGGCTCGTTAGCATCCCATCATTTCCACCCTCCCGTCGCATCCAAACATCTGCTCCAAGCTCCCTCCGTCGGTACGGAGGCCTCATTCATTTTGGCGGCAGACTTTCCAACTTGTTCTCGGAACATTATCGCTGGCAAACGTCAGACGGATGAACGCAGGAGTGTAACAGCCGGGGGGGGGGGGGGCAGGCCCTCCCGCATGCTCTGTTTAGTGAGCCCCTCCATGCAGCTCACATCCCTCTTGTTTGGGAACTCATCATGTTCTGTCTGGGGCCTCTCTGCCCCAAAAGAGACTTAATCTGCCAGGTTGGACCCTACAGGGACCTTTCAGCTAAACTTAAAACTGGATTTTTAGTCGTCTTTATCTGCCGATCCCTCCTGTGTTTAACTAGCAGCAGCCTAAAGCGTTTATAATGCTGCTTGTTTGCCATTCTTAAATATTCACTAAATGTTTCAGCCCTTATTAGATGCATTCTTTAAAGGGAATAAGCAGCAAAAGAACCATTTAGGGCAAAAAGAATTCATTAAAAATGTCCCGGCTGATGAGGAAACCTGGGCTGAGCTGCAACGCTAAAGCGTCACAAGTGTGTGTTGAAGGGAGACATTTCCATGTCCACTATCTCCTTGTGTTTGCAGATGATTTGAAAGACAAATGTGAAAAGCTGCTGTGCAAGTGCGACATGGAAGCGGCGCGGTGTTTGAGGAGGGCGCCGTTCTCCCAGAAATACGCCATGTGGCCAGATTTCCTCTGCGGCTACAAACAGCCCACATGTAATATTTACTCACTAAATGTGCCTTTGTGTAAATAAAAACATGTCTCCGTGGCAATCGCCACCCTAGCTTTTCTTTCTAGACGGTCTGGAACATCTGGGAACTGGAACCGAGGACCTGTCGCACACGTTTGTGCCTGATCAAGTTTGCCTGCAGTTCCACTGTTCGCCGATAGGCGGTGCTAAAACGCGTTTAGACACTTTTCAAAGGTCCAACTTTCTTCCAACTGGGTGCTTGTTTTTGTATGTGGGTCGTGACTCATTCGGGGTCAGCTGATGTTGGGTTTGGCTCCTTCACGGGACGCTGGTAAAAGTCTCACATTCAAGCCAAAAGCCTTCATTTCCGCCCCGACACCCATTAAATCCACCGCAACCATGGCTGCAATCACAGTAAACAAACCCCGCCCAAACGTCCCAGCTCAGGCCGGCGTCGACCCTCAGACAAGAGCCGGAGCCAAATGAAACGATGCTGGTCGACCTTCAACAGGAAAGAGTTCCAAAGTCATATCCTGAAGAGGGAAAGTCTGGTTTTCCTGTTTGCATTAAGAGCAAATAACAACTCCAAATGTTTGCTTTTGTAACATTTCTGAAATTCCGGCAGGAGAAAAAGAAGGAAAACCGACGTCTGATTCCGCCCGAACATCTGTGATGGATTTCACCCTTTTGGTGGGTTCTTTAGGCAACATTCTGGCTGGATGCAGACAGACTCTGGTCCGTGTCTCTGCCCTCACCTGTCTGAGCCGGAGCGACGGCCCGGACTCAGACAGGTGAAACGTGTCACCCCTCATCCGACACGACCTCACGCCACGAGACGGCCCCCACTAACGGGCACCGACGCAACCTTCCCTGCACCGCACGTTCGGAGGAGAACGTTCTGCGCCGCCGGCTGGCAGAACCGGTTTCATGCTAATCGTGTTCTTTAATCAAGGGTTTGCCTTCGTTACAATCAAGAGTACTTTATTGATCCCTTTAGGGGGTGTCCATCAGGGAAATTAGCAAGAGATTGTGTTTTAGATTTCACTGAACATCATCTGAAATCTTCTGGAAGAGGAACAAAGGCGATCATTATTAACAATCATTATAATAAAGTTATCTCCTCTTTCTCCTCCACTTTTACCTTGTTATGTTCTGTATTCTTGTTATATTGTTTCTCGTTACTTAATGTTTCTTATTATTTGTTAATGCCTGATGTTCATGATGCTTGATGTGTGAACTCGTACCCCTATTCAAGGACGAGGTGTTCTTCTTTTATCTGTCTGATATGATGCTGTGCGCGAGCCAAACTAATCGAATCAGTGAAGACCTACGCATATTTTCACCATTATGGCTACATTTTTTGCTTTGTATGGGACCTGCTATCTTGTGTTTCCCCCTCCCTTTAGGCACATTTGATTTCTGTGTAACTGGGGACCTCCTAATCTCAATAAAAGAAGGATGGCGGAGGAGGTGCCTCAGGACGTGCTGGAGATCTGTAACTGAGCACATCTCTCCATCCTCCTTGCTGCAAGTCAAACTTACAGCTGTTGTCTTTGCCTCAGTTGTTTCTCTCACGTTTTAGGTCGTTCGGACCTAACAGAGCAGATGGAGCTTGATAAAGGTTTTGGCCCAAACAGCGAGAAAAATCTGACATAGCATCTCTTGGTTTGTTGTGTTCTATTCAAGTGTATGTGTGTGTGTGTGTGTGTGTGTGTGTGTGTGTGTGTGTGTGTGTGTCAGAATGAGATCATTTCTTCGTTCCTACTGACCCCATCTGGTCAATAAACAGTATTTTTCGAGCTTTCCTCACGTGTCCTTCCTCATCCAAACAAGTGTTTTGTTTTTCCACAGAGGAACCCAAAAAAAAAAAAATGGAAAAAAACGAGTTGGATTTGATGTGTGTTTTTAACATGACGCTGCTGGTCTAGAGGTTACCATGGAAACAAGCTGCTGGCAGAAAAGATATTGTTGGTGGATGTCAGTCACAGTGTCTTTGACAGCACAATGAATTCAAGTCAGTGTCCAGTGTAAAAATGTTGGGAAAATAATGAACCAGAGACAGAAAAAAAGAATATATGAGAGTAAATGGGCTGATGAAGGGCAGCTTCCTCATCATCGGTGTGAGCTTCCTTTTTGTGGGATTCGCTGTGGGATTCGCTGTGGGATTCTATGAAAACGCAACACATATGCATGAGGATGTAGCTGACTCCAAGTGGGTCGGTCAGAGAACTTAGAGGACAAGTCTCCAAAAGGCACGGACGGGGTTCGAACCCGCGATCTTCGGTTTACGAGACCGACGCCTTACCACTTGGCCACCGCGCCTGCGCTGTTCGGACTCCCGGTATCCTTTAAATACTATAGCCAAAATTACCCTGGAAAAGGTCATTTTTTATCTTTTGGTCAGTATGTGAGTCACAGTCGAGAAATGACCGACTTTTGAATTATTTCCTTTATCGACTCAAATTTCAATGCAGCTGCAGTGTACCTATTCTGCCGCAGGATGGCGCCATCAGCTACCATGTTTTGGTTTGTGTTGCGCAACAATCACGCAGGAATCTTTTCTCCACCCTCCCGGTTTGTAACATAGTAGATAGAACGCCAGTTTATTTGTTTTTAGGTGCTTTAGGTTTTCTAAGTGTGAAGGTAAATGGAAAATGAAAAACTAATCACAAACCATAGCATTAACATTTATTAATATAAAAAGTTAGATGGTCATGAAATGAGCATATTGGAATGTTTTGGAAAGCATAAAACCCCCTGAATTCATGTAACATCAGTGTGTGCAGACTGAGCAGTGTTTTAAAGGCAGTTTTAAGATCCAGAACCAAGCTTGTGATTCTTTTTCTCAACAATGCAATATGCATGAAGCCCAACTGCAGCTTTCCCCTGTCTTTCTTTTCAAAACATCAAAGATGAATCTTGGCCTGAAGGGATTTCCTTCTTTTTATGGATCACATATCCTAGAGGCTGTTTGAAAAATGAATAAGACTCATTTCCATTGGGAGCGAGTTAGTGGAAATCACAGATGTGGATTGCGGAGTTTTGACCTTGACCTTTTTTTTTGTTTTCTGTTTTTTGCAAGTCATCGACACAAAGACTAAAGTCTACGGCTAAATAATGTTGGAAATACCCTTAAACACAATGACAAATATTGTTTTTATTAGCATTTCGGAGATAATAATAGCTACTTGTGAGGTTGCCCTGAACAGTGTTTTAATCAGGAATATGCAAACACTTGTTAATGAACTCTAAACAGTGCAATATTCTCCCTCAGAGAATAATAAGCACTGCTGCAACCGTGTATTCAATTATTTATTGCTCTGGAAGATCATCATACTTCTCCCTCTGCTTGTGCAAAAATACTTCTGTGCCCTGAATCCATGAGCATATTTATTTTTCTCCACAGACGCTCTTTTATGAAACTGAGATCCTTTCTTGTGTAAACAAGACTGAGGCAAACACATTTTCTGATCAATGTTCAGGAAAGTCACACCGACAGCCTGTGCTATCTGCTGATGTTCTTAATAGCTGAGAATGAAGCAACAAATTAGTTATGTATACTCACCGTGTAATGTTTAATGAACTATTTATGGTCTTTAGAAATTGGCTGTTTGACTAACCGGGTTGCTATAGCAACATTTTAAACACACTTTCACCTGTTTTGACTGTGTTCAGTCTTAAACAGACACTTAAGTTAATTTAAGTTAAGTTATCTTTGTAGAACTATGAATGTTTCCCCATTGTTCAGCTAAAATAAGCTTTGTAGAAATAAATAAGCTAAATAAGCTAATAATAATAATAAATAAGCTAATGTAGCTCCTGGCATCGTTAGCTTAGCTTAGCTAGTGAATTAACTGTAATTATTTAACACTTTCTAACTCATTTATTTAAAGGGGGAAAAGGTGTTTGTAGATATGTTACTTTGTCATAAACATGACCTCACACTGGTGTCCAAACACAAAAGCCTGTGTGGTGATGTAGCAACATGTTTCCTGCAATTACAAGGTTTTAACCATAATCAATCACATAGAATTTAAGTGAAGAGCCAACCAACCTCAAACAGAATCAGAGCTTAAGTTTACCATTCAGCCAAACGGGGTGCTGCCTCTCGAAGAGTCTGGACCCCGACTGCAGTTCCAGACAGGTTTTCTACTGTTCCAGCAGCGCTTCCCCACGTGCTCCTGTTTCCCAACTAGTAAATGATCCATCTTGCTCTCCCCAACCTTTGCACACCTTAGCAACTGGGGACAGAACATAAGGAAAAGTTACTCATTCTACAATCATTTCAACATCACAATGACGACTTCATCCGGAATTTCCCAAGCATCAGCTAGCATATAATGATCATTGTTAAAACACAACGAGTTAGCCAAATATACAAATATCTGCATCACCTGCGGACGACGAGCTACAGTATTGAGGCAGGTTTATGTGGCAGCTACCTTTATATGAGTTTCACCCCCTGTAGCCGACAGCTCGGGTCTCTCACGGCGATGAGAAAAGAAGCGGTCTGACAGACGGCTGTGCAGGGTCTGACCCCGGTTCACCCAGACGAGCGAGCGTGAAATCCCCGTGAAAGGTGATGAGGCATCATAACAAAGGCCATAACGTCTCTCCCCCGTCCTCCCATATTAGCCTGCATCCATCTCTCTCCTCCATTCATCTACCCTGATTTTCTTCCTTTCTTTTTCCCCCCCAGTTGCTTAGTTTTCTGCCTCTTCGCCTCCCGGCACCTAAACAGCAATTATGCACATAACCTGTGCACGTTGAGTCTGTAACCATAGCGACGGTCCCGTCGCGCAGACAACCATCCGGTCCTCGTTCCCTCCAATAGGGTCGCATGGCTGAAGCTTCACTACAAAGTAAAGATGCTCTTCTTTCAACGCCACGCCGGCGAGGGCGGCGAACAGGTTTGTGAGTGCGGCGAACTGCTGGAGAGGGGAGGGCGCGCGGAGGACCGCGCCTGTGATGGCGCCCGGCAGGAACGGGATCCAAGCGGCCGCCCAGCGGGAGAGGAAGGTGAGAGCGCGCACCATTTCGACATCCAACTCCCTCCTATTGTTCCCTGAAAGAGTTGGACGGAACAATGCGGCGGCGCTCCACGACGCCTTCGCTTCCCACCTTTGGAGACGGGAACAAAACTGACGCGTCACTTTGAATTAAATCACTTGTTCTGGACAAAAGACACAATTAAAGGGGGAATCATTAAGATGTTCGGCGGAGGAAAAGCTGCCCGCTTTTGTCAGTGAATCCAAGTTTCCCGGGGACAGATCTGGTGTTCTGGGACGGTTCTGGAAGAGGCCTGGTTTGGTGAAATCAAAGGCCCGGAAAACTCAGCTGGTTTGTTTGGGGCGCTTTTTATTTATTTATTTATTTATTTTAAGGAAGTCTTCGTCGCTCCGGGGGGGGGAAATAAATGTGGTCAGTTTGTCTGCGGCTTGGAAAAGAACAACAGCCAATGCAGCATGTTCACGCTGCCCCCCTGCTGGGCGGCCCACGAGCCCCCTCGATGTGCTGGTTTGATGTTGGATGGGAAATAAGAACCCCCCCCCCCACACAACAAACGCAGAGGGCTGGAACAGAGAGACTGGAACAGAGAAAGAGGCTCGAAAGGGAAGAAGCGTCGACAGATGGACTCTGTTGTGATTAAAGATGGCGGCGGTCTTCGGCGCAGACCGTGGAGGACGGGGCGCCGTCCAGCTGAGCGGGACGGAGACGCCGACAGAAAGGTAACCCGGCATCCCGGAATCGTGCCTGCTTTTGAATCGGAGGGTGGGAGCGGCGGCCGTCCATTCCGGGCGGCCGCTGCTGTTGTTGTTAGCGGTTATGACGCCTGACATCGGCGTCTGGTGTCGGCGTCATGCTGCTTTTGTTGTGTCCTCCCTCCCATCAAAGACCAGAGCGCATCATTTGATCTGACCAGCGAATCTTCAGCCCAGGATCAGACTTCCGAAGACGCCCAACAGCTTAAATGCTGCGGGCGTCCGCGCCGCCGCCATTGTGGCGCAGGCGGCGCACGTATGCGTTATATCACCGCGGGCAACACGGCTGCCTTTTAGTAAGATCGTTCCCTTCTGGAGGTCGGAGCCGGAATATCCCGCAAAATGAGCACCAATGTGAGGATTGCTCAACCCCCTGTGCCTAATCCAGTCCGATCCTTGTTAGCCATGATATATTCAGGATAAAGGACGTCAGCGGGACTCCGGAATACATTTGCTCATTACCTTCGGCAAACACTGGTGACGTGACGGTCCGAATAAAACGTCTCGATCAGATTTTGGAGCTTTGAAAGACGGCTTTGTGTTCCTCTGTTCCCGGGTTCTTTAAAGGCAGCTAATTTGAGGACCCCACGTCTCCATTGTTGGCGCCCAGAAAGGGAGCGCTCGCTTAAACACCTTTAATGGGCTTTTGTTCCTCGGAGAGCCCACAACAGAGATTAGCCCGTTTCAGCCGGACCTAGCGGGGAGGCTAAATCCACACTGACAGGTGGAACAAAAGAGAGGAGAACGGGCCGAGTCGGCCGACGCGCCCGCGCTAGCTTCATGATTGACCATAATCATAATAAACAAACCCTCTGTGAGTGTAATAGCAGATGTAATAGAGCTGATGTGGGAGAATAAAGCTTTCTGTTGGTAAAGATCTGGGGTCAGCCCCGCCTCCCCATCCATTGTTCTGCTCTGGCCTCTGGTCTGCCGTTGCCAATGGAGATGTTGGGTACTTTTCCTTCACCTTCTTGCTGGAGCCAGAGCAGGTTTCAGTCACGTGACCTGCTTTAGTCTGAAGCCCCTCCTCCTACGATTTGCACACACGTTGGTGTTAATCTTCTGGGGCTCCTGCTAACCTCGCCCCCCGTGATGGGGAAGACGAGCGGACGCCTTCACGAACGGGCTCATGTTTCGCCTCTGTTGCAGGCACAGGTGGACGGCAGAGGCGGCTCTGGCCCCGCCCCCTCTCGTCCAGGTGATGCCAGGTGACCTTCCCGACCTTCTGAAGGAAGACGTGATGGGACTGGGGGTGAGCGGACACGTGGCCGGAGGACGTGTGAGGAAGACGACCACCTTCCGCCCTCCTCCGAAGGTACACAGACAACTCACGCGCCTTTCCAGAACACCAGGTTTATGCTGTTAAACTGCCAAACCTCTGCTCCAAAGTCCGATTCTCAGGGAAAGTTTGAGCACCGGACTGTCTGAATTATTGCCAGCTGAAAATCCTTTTTTTCTTTGAAGAAGCTGACATGTGTTTGGTCTCTTTAATCTTTTATCTCGCCGTCATAAATATATGAAGCCGCGCGCGCTGCACTCCTCCGCGAGGTGGATTCCTGGCAGCCTGGAGCCGCTCACAACCAGCGAAATGCATCCTCCTGTTGTCCCCCGTGCACTTTGAGGGTTTAAGCTCGTTGCATAATCAAAGGCTTGGACAGAAGCTGTTATCTTTGCTGAGTGTGGGGGACAACAGCTGGCTCCGCCGCCACCGTGCGCGCGGCACAGATGGAGCCAAGTGGTTTTGAGCCTCTTGATTCGCCAACTTTAAGTGGTGCAGCCCTGGTGCAGGATATATGACAGAGTCGCCAGGATAAATGACACTTTTACGGCTGTAACACGTCGCTGTTTACACAGAGGAGGTGCCTCGCTGGCGTTCACCATCTGTGTCATAAACACGTCACAGATTAATCTCCCAGGCTGATGCGAGTCATCATGGGTTTAGTACAGCCCATAAATTTTAATATATCTGCAAAATGGGTCACTGGCTGGCCGCTTGAAGCAGGAGTGTCAGCAGAAAGGGCTTACAGTGCTGCAATAAAATCAAACTCACGATCACTTTTGCGCCATATGCGCCGGAGCCGAACACCGGCAGTACCCGCGGTGGCCAGAGGCGGCGCTGCGCGTCATCCGCGGCGTCGCTCCGGCTCCGCACAGAGACGCGGAGAGACAGCCATGGAGAGGCGGAGAGCCCACTGTTGCCTTTGTTAATTTTAAAGTCTTGCCTTCGCCACCATGGCAGTGTCGGCGGTGACTTGGGCCGGGCCGGGTTCCACATGCAGCCGGACGCGGACGGGAATCCTCCCCGGGTTGAGTACACGCCACTTTTCTCCTTCCTCCCCGCGCTCCGGGGCTGGGATTGCGGCGCTGATCGGGAGACGTGTGCCATCTCTGCTTCTGCTGGTCGGAAATGTTTCTGTTCGGGCACGGATGAGGGCTTCCCTGGGTGCGCTCGGGCGGGCGGTGGGGGGCGGGCGTGTTTGCGGTCGGCGTGCGGGTCGGTGTTGGGCTCGCAGCCGGTGGCGGAGGTCGCGCACGGACATCAGCGGCTGGGTGACTAAGTTGTGCACTTGTCGGTCGGCTGCTGAAGGCCTGCCAGTGCGTGTGCGTGCGTGCGTGTGTGTTCGGAGTTTGTTTTTGGTTCCCCTCCCCCACTGCCCTGTGCAGTTCTGGAGAGGCCAAGACATGAATGTGATGAGAGGCTCAGTTCTGATGAACAAACGGGCACAGTTTAGGGGACACGGGCACGCCCGCAGAGGTCCCACCAAAGCTCCGCGTTCCCGTCGGGTCACACCCACTCACAGACACACGCACGCACACACCTGTGACCACAGCACCGCCGGGTTAAATATCAGTGCGCCGCACCGACGATCAATCTCTTCCAATCATCGATGCACCTTCTCTCTCGGAGCTGCACGCACGCGGCTCGCGCCGGAGGAATGTGCAGAGAAATGCAGCAGAGATTCGCCACTTACTGTCTTTGTTCAATCAAGGTTGTGATTAGTGTGCGTGGGTGCGCCCTGAAGTCGGGCCAAATGCGGGAATTAGAACCTGTCTGACGTCACAAACGGACTATTTTGTTTCAGCCCCTCAGAAGGTGATGGTGAAATCGGGATCATGTGAGGTATAAATATCCCGGAGCTGCTGTAGCCGGATGTGTCCTTGAGCCGGACGCGGTTGTCACGTCAACGCAGCGCCCCCAACGAGCCCCTCTCCGGGGTGGAAGACAACGGCGCCGTGCGGGGACGGTCGAGCCGTCCACCGGGCCGCTGCACCTGCACCGGCGCTGAACCCGAGGCTTTTGTCTGCACCTGAAAGCTTTGTTGTTCTCACGTTCTCGGGGACTTTCTGTTCTGCTCCACACCCGCTGACCTCTAAACGGAATTGGAAGAAGACAAACGATGAAGCGGTTCTGAGCTAAATCTATTAGCGGGTCGCCGGGACGTCCTGCGGCGCCACGACGCTCATGATGTATTTTCCTTCTTGCAGGAGCGGCTTTGCGTAGGTCGAGATCTGGACGTGCTCGCCGGACCCGCTGAGCTCTATGGGCACGTGGTTTATGGACACCGGGACCATGAGCGGGAACAGGAGCCGCCTGGCCGACCTTGGAAGCAGCTTCACTGAGGACGCGCCCAGACCTCCGGTCCCGGGAGAAGAAGGCGAGCTGGTGAGCAGCGACGGACGCCAGTGCAGCAACCTCTGCCTGTCCTCCAAGGATGAGGCGCCCGCGGCGACGCCCAGGCGGCCCGACCTGGATCTGGGCTACGAACCGGAGGGGAGCGCCTCGCCCACGCCCCCGTATCTGAAGTGGGCCGAGTCGCTCCACTCGCTCCTGGACGACCAGGACGGCATCCATCTGTTCAGGACGTTCCTCGGGCAGGAGGACCGCGCGGACATGCTGGACTTCTGGTTCGCTTGCAGCGGCTTCCGCAAACTGGACTCCCGCGAGGGGAGCGAGGAGAAGAAGGTGAAGCTGGCCAAGGCCATCTACAGGAAGTACATCCTGGACAACGGCGGCATCGTTTCCAGGCAGATCAAAGCTGCCACCAAGTCTTTCATCCGGGACTGCGTCCTGAAGCTGCACGTGGATCCCGCCATGTTTGAGCAGGCTCAGACTGAGATCCAGACGCTGATGGAGGGAAACTCCTACCCCTTATTTCTGAAGTCGGACGTGTATTTGGAGCACACGCGGACGGGGGGGGAGAGCCCGAAGCCGCACGGCGACCAGAGTTCCGTCTCTGGCAACGGGGCGGATCTCCTGGGTTATTTACCCACCTTAAATGAGTCCGATGAATGGAGGTGTGACCGTGGCGCAGAGGAGCGGTCCAAGGGCGAGCGCCTGGCCCGGAGGCTGCTGACGGAGGCGGCGCCGCAGCGGGTCGCCCGCGGCGACAGCTCCAAGGACGGTGGAGGGTTCAGGTAATTCCCCCCCGCTGCCCTCAAAGCTTCAGCTTTGACACTTTTCCTCTGCAAACCCGCTGATTTAGAAATAAAAAAGGGGGGAGGGGGGGATTGCCAACCTGGTTTTAAGATGAAAAAGGGGTGAGAGCAGCAGAAACCACAGCTCTCGGGGGGTTGAAGCGGCTTGTGAGCGGCTGTTGAAACCAGTCAAAAAACCGGGGTCAAATATCCTCACAAAAGGTCATTTGTTATCTGGAATTTATGGAATTGAATCATGTCACCAGATGACAGACAATGGCAATATTATGGTCTGGGGAAGGCTTTTTTTTTTTTAAAATGACATTAGCCCAGACAGCTGACCAGGCTAATCCAGTCAAGCTAACACAAGATCGACTTGTCTCTTAAATCCGATCAACAGTTTTAACGTGTCACACGTCCCGATCGCCACCGCCGGAAACACGCCAGAAACCAGCCGAGCGTTGCCGATCGATCGAAACCGAAACCCTCTACGAACGAATAAAGTTGCTGTTTTTGCAGGCCGGCGCCCTGGCGAGAGGCCGCCGCCCCGCACTACGTCAACGCGGGCTACGCCGCGGCTCCCGCCACCAGCGCCAACGACAGCGAGCAGCGGAGCGTGTCCAGCGACGCGGACTCGCTCTCCCTCACCGACAGCAGCATGTACGTATCCTCTCACGTGCACGCGCCCCCGCGCACGCCTCCGTCTCGGAGGTCCTGCTTGACTGTCGGGGCAAGTGAAGCTCGTAACCTACTGACCCTGTTAGCAAAAATGTGTCACAGGAACACGTTTGAACCGGGCCTGAAAGGGTTCTTCATAGTCCCAGTTCACAGTTGGGGGGGCTTCAACCGCCTGGGATGGCCGGTGCCACGTGGCGGAGGGGGGGATAAAGGGGGGGGGGGCGTAAAATATTGCCCGCCGTCCTGATGAATCGGGCCTCACGAATGCAGCGAAAGCGCGTCGAGCTTCAAAGCTGCCCGTGTTGTTTATTCACGAGGACGTTTCACGAGAATCTCTCTGTTGCTCCTTCCAGAGACGGCGTTCCGCCCTACAGACACCGTAAACAGCATCGCCGAGAGATGCAGGAAAGTGCCAAAGCCAACGGGCGAGTTCCTCTACCTCCGATCCCAGTGAGTTTCCTGTACTTCCCCTCTTCCCCTCTAACCAACGCCGTCACCTTGCGGTTCTGCCCGGCGTTTACGGAATCACAGCAAAACTCCAGACTTAACGTCCACTTAGGATGCATCACTGGTCATTCCGGGGCCTCCTTGTTGTTCCCGTCATGTTTTTTTTTTTCTTTTAAATGGAAGTAAAGGAAGTGCTCTCGGAGTGGGAGGGGGATTAGCTGCTCCCCGCTCCCTGCTGGGAGGAGGCGACCACACGCTGGTGCCTTTGCCACTGTTTGTGTGTGGGGATTCGGTTGTGTGCGGGAGAAAGGATTATGTCTGTGTTCCACGCTCACGTACTTCATTCCCGGAGGAGGGGGGGGGGGGTGTTGAAATCGTCCGCAAGGATCTGGCGGTGGGCGCTGACAGGAAATCAGGCGGTTTACAGTTTGACGTCTCTCCCCTCAGCGCCCGAACTGGATTCCAAAGGACATCCACGTGGAGCCGGAAAGGTTTGCTGCCGAGCTGATCTGCAGGCTGGAGGGCGTCCTGAGGGAGAGAGAGGCGGGGGAGAAGCTGGAGGAGCGTCTGAGGAGAGTGCGGCTGGTACGGCTTTTGGATTTTTATGAGGCGGTTTTGTGCCATTTGCAGCAGAAGCACTTTCAGGCTCCGGCGGCCACGAGGCAGGTAGCACGGACAGGTGGCCAGGCCAACACACACACACACACACACACACACACACACACACACACACACACACACACACACACACACACACACACACACACACACACCTTATTCAGCTGAGTTTATTTTAGAGGTTTTTGAAAAGCAGCATGGATTTGGAGTGGTCCCTGAATGACCTCCAGGCCAGAAACGGTGTGTGTGTGTGTGTGTGTTTCAGTGATAAAGGGGTCTTGAGTCTGTTTGGCTCTAATGAAATGATTTGAATTATTTGAGTGCAGAATAAAAAAAAAAAAAAGGCGGCTCGTTTGGAGGATTCCGTCTTTGGCCCGCCGGCGCTCCGGCTCTGATGGAGCACCTGCACGCTTGGCCACTTGTAAAGCCTGGAACAGCGCGCAGCCTGTTTGATGTCGCTTGAACAGCGATGAAATGTTTGCTGCTAGCTCAAATAGAACCTCCCTCAGTGCGCAGGGCCAAGTAATGAGTCTCAAGGCAGATCGTTTCTGTGTTTCTGGACCTGAAAGGAGGGAGACGGCCATCCCAGTTTGCTTTAATAAAGCTGCAGGCGCGCGTTAAATAAATGCCTCTGTCCGGTACGGGGTGTACGTTACAAAAAGGAGACGTGAACCATAATATCAAAGACGCTGTTTAACACACATGGCTGTAATTCAGGAATGAATTGACCGTTTGATTTAAACGGACGTGACGTTTTATTTAGAATTTGCAGCCACGTGGATGCGCTTGAATCAAACCCACCGGGGTTTAATGCAAAAAAAAAAAATTTAAAAAAAAAATCAGGCTTTGGAGCAGATAAATGAGTTCAAACAACAACAAAGTCTGAGACACTCGAAACGAGATGATTGATTTAATAGGAACGAGCTGCGGCGGAGCCGTTTTACAGTAAAGCGTTGCCGTGGCAATCAGCTCACCTCTTCAGCTGCGAAAGGAACCGTGCACTCACGGGTCCCGTGCTTGCATCCTGCCTTGATACAAAGACACATCAATAATTCAGAGCCTGCCAAATGAATTTGGCATCTCCTAAAATGCTGTTAAATCCAAGACTGTAACAGCGAAGTTTTACGTCGGCACGGGATGAGAAATTTTCCCATTTGAAGCAAATGAAAGAGCTTTGGCCAACTCTGTCAATCTGGCACTCGCTCACAAATCAAGGTTTATTTAATTATTATCACAATAGACACGGAGAGACTGAAGACGGGCTGCTGGACTTAAGAGAGCCCACCTACCAACTGCTGTTTTTCCTATCATAACTGTCATAGCTTCTCTTTTTCTTCTGTCTCAAAGGGTTTTTCACTTCATACAGGAAGCACAACGGGGGGAAAACACGAGTTTTTAAAGTAAACCGTGTGTGAAATGTGCAAAACTGATTCAGATTTTTCTTGACCCAATGAAACTCCGCCATCTAGTGGTCAAATGCAGTACAACACATCACCAGAACAACGATATCGGAAATAAGATGGTCGATAAAAGTATCTTGTGTGTATTGTACCCATTTGTTTTTAATGTATGGCGTTAGCGTTTCCATTCTAATGTTATCTTTCGTTCTATAGGAGGAGGAGGGCCATGAAGTCATGCCCATTGCGTCAGGATTATCCGTTCACCGAGCGCCCCCTAGTGCCTCATCACAGCATTACAACCCCCGCTTGGTCGACATTAATAACAGCGGTCCTTTCATGAGAGACGCTCATGAGGAGAACCCCGAGAGCATCCTGGACGACCACGTCCGTCGAGTCATGAAGACCCCCGGCTGCCAGTCGCCGGGCACCGGCCGTCACTCGCCCAAGTCGCGCTCACCAGAGGGGCTCCCGGGCACCAAGGGGAGCGGGTTTGGGCCGACCGTGCCCTCCTGTCAGGGCAAATATCCAAGGCACGCTGTCAAGGGTGAGGCCAGCCACCTGTACCACAACAGACATGCTCACTACATCCACCACAGAGAGCTGGCGGAGCCTGAGGCGTCGGCGCGTTTGCACAGTTGCTTCCATTACGGATCAAAGTGCCGCAGCTACTCCGACGGCCTGGGAGCCAGCTTTGCAGAGCATGCTGGGTAAAGCCATTTGGTTTTGTTAATCGTCTGGTATGAAGCACTGCTCTCTACTCACGAGTGTTCTGCTTCTGCAGGAATAAAGCAGGTCCACAGTTCAAACGAGCAGCCAGGAAAGGTGAGGACGTTCGGCCCTACGACATGCCAGGACCTGCTGAGGACGTGGAGAAGAACCAGAACATCCTGCTGTGGCTGATGGAGGGACAGAAAGAAATGGTTCAACACAAGAGGAGCCCATATGGGTCAGTGGGGAGGGTTAAAGACACCAACCACTGTCTCCCGCATGCCAAATAAAGTGACCTTCTCTTTTAGGATCACCGCCGGGTCCACGAGAGCCAACGACCACAACGGATCCCACCTCGGCTTTGTTGAGCGGTCGGGATCGGCGCATCCGTGCGTCGGCACGCAGCGGGACAACGTGCTTCCGTCTCACCCTTTCATTCAGGATCCCACCATGCCTCCCAACCCGGCCCCCAGCCCCCTCATCCAGCTGGAGGAGGTGCGCCGGCGGCTGGAGGAGGAGAAGATCAAATCTGGGACTTTACAGCCCAAGCAGAGGTGAGGGGGGGAGCTGCTTGGTGCCTCTGGTCCTGGTCCCGGTCCTGGTCCCGGTGCCAGTGGAGTTAACACTTTCTTCTCATGTCCCTCAGTTATGTGATGGAGGTCATCCAGAGGGGGCGCGCCGCCGTCAGGCCCGCGCTCTTCCCTCCGCTCAGCGTGGTGCCCGCCGTGTCCGACAGCGAGCTCTCCGAGCCCGAGTAGGTTCACAGAGAATCCGTTTTCTTTTTCTTGAGTCAAACACACAGGATTGTCCTATCCTTGTGAGGACTCTCCGCATGCTCTGGTCCTCACTAGGTGCCATATGAGAACACACACACACACCAATGTTGACGCTGAGCTTTGATCTGAATTCTTCTGACCGCCGTTCTCCTCCTCAGACCTAAAGGCGGTAAAAAGCCGCCGTGGGAGAACGTCACCGTGGCGTATTACTTCTGCGAGGAGTTGATCCCGTACAGGACCTCGGTCCGGGGGAGGGTGGTCACTCTGGGCCAGTTTAAAGAGCTGCTGACAAAGAAAGGAAACTACAGGTGATCTGCCACCGTCCGGATCTGCGGCGAGGCTAACCTGCTGACACGCCCTCCGTTCCGGTTTCAGGTATTATTTCAAGAAGGTGAGCGACGAGTTCGACTGCGGGGTCGTGTTCGAGGAGGTGCGCGAGGACGACGCCGTCTTGCCCCTCTTTGAGGAGAAGATCATCGGGAAGGTGGAGAAAATTGACTGAGCGGAGCGAGACGACGGTGAAGCGGAAGTGGTTCTGATGGATGACGAAAGATAATGGAGGTGGCGCCGGCTCTCACCGGGTCTGAAAGCGCCGCCGCATTAATGTGGTAGCAGAAGAAGACCTGGTTCCCCTCTTCTGAGGGAGATGTAGCCGTGTGACCTGCAGAGGAGCAGAATGCTGCATATTTTTGATACGACTGGAGGTCTCTTTTCTACAGACACACCTGGGGGGCTTTTTTATACATATTGGTACCAGACATGTACAGTTTGTGGCAAAGAATAACAAATTTTCTATTTAATTATTTAAAATGCCTGTTGATGACTATCAGAAATCAGATTTATTTTAAAAGCTCTTTTTTTGCAGGTTTTTCCTTTGATTGAATCTGTCAGGCGGCACTTTCGCTGTAGCCTCCAGCGCTATAAAGTCTGCACGTAGATGCTTACGGCACCGAGTGTGACGGAAAACCAGCGCTTTTTTCCCCTCCGAGTTTGTGTTTTCTGATGAGAAATTACAGGTAAATGTAGCCGATGGCTCTGTGCGTGCTCCAGCCTCGGAGTGACGCAGAGACGCGCAATAATGACATTTATTAGAGCGAGTTTGGCTCCGCGCAGGCTGATGTGACGGAGCCTGCAGCCTCGTTAGTCCCTGCAGCGACTAAATCCTGTCGGAGGAGCAAAGCGAAAGGAAAATGAGCATCGACAGTCAAGGCCGGCGGGCTGCGGCGCACGTTTTGTGACAAAGGTGGGGTTGGAGAACAGGGCTGCAGCACAGGGACGTCTTATACCAACCAGTCCTAAATGGAATCCCATAATCAGCTCCTTTTTATTTAAATGAATATTTATAACCTTTTGAATTTTAAAAAAAAAAATAGAGTATCAAATTTCTTCACCCTAAAAAGGAAGTTTCTATTATTTACAAAGAATAAAATATATATTTAAAAAACAATACTGTGTGCCTTCGTTCCTGCTTCCAGAACCTTCCTCTTTATTATTGCAGATGACCTTTGACCTCTGATGCATAATTAGGTAAAATAGCAGCACGGACCTGCAGTGATCGCCTACCAGCTGTAGGGGGCGCCCCCGAACACGCAGGGAGCCCACGGCGACCTTTGATCTGCGTGGATGATAATGGTCTTGCATTATTGATGACGCAGGCGGCTCCTCGGTGAATTCCGACTGCACGAGGAAGCTGCAACTGCTGCCACCACAAACCCTCATTTTCTCTTCTGCCCTGTAATTGAGGGTTTGGAGGCAGAAACCCGAGAGAGGTCAGTGTGGATGAAGTGTTGAGAGAAGTCGAGTCTTTCTTTCTCCGCTCTGTGTCAGCTCGAGGAGCGCGGCTCTATTATGAAGCCAATCAGCCAGGGCTGGATAACCAGACCAGCACGGTCTCAGAGCTGTGATGCTCACATGTTTAAAACGCCCTTTGACCGGTGGGCGAGGTCACGCCGGGGCTGTAATCAGCCGGCTGCGAGTTCCGACACCCCTCTGTTGTGTTTCGCATCCCTTCGACGTTCTTTCCAAACTAAAGTTCTGCTCATTCCCACCGTTTTGTCCATTTAAACCGGTTTCAAACTGGATCCTGACAGATCCTCGGCAACGTGAAATCTGTGATTTCAACTGTCAATGTGATCATTGTAAGGACCCTGCAGCTTCAGTTTCCAGGGAAACCAATATAGAAACTCACCTTCAAGGTTCCCTCTCAAGCAGTGACGTCACTAAAACTCCGTCTTCTCCTTGTTTCCATTAAATGTATCCACAGTTCAGCTTTCTTCCACAATGATTCAAGCTCCTCAAAACGGACTTTTTTCTGCGTAGTAGCAAAATCAGGACGTTGTGGTGATTATTAACCGGCCGGTGTGAATAATCTCACTGTTCCTGAGGGGTCGGAGCCCCACAGAGCTGCAGGAACTCGCTCGTCTCTATCGTCCTGTCACCACTTCTGGCTTTTGAGACAAAACAGGGGTCTTGTCAGGGACGGAGCTTTTCTTGTGTCCTCATCAGGCCGGTTTTGTCTCACCTGTCCTGATTGTCCTGATCGCTCTCACCTGCTCTCTCTCACCTGTGCCTATTGTCTATTGCTCTCTCGGATCAGCTCTTCTCGCACGCCGCAGGTCACCTCGTTCGGGCTTGTTTCTTGTTTCTACCATCAGGACAACCAGGTTCTAGAGGGGGAACCTTCAGTCAGACAAATGGAATATGCAAAACAAAGTAGCTTTAACAATGCCTCTGTCCGTTGCCACGGTGATACCTGCTCCATGTTTGTTTTGTTCCAATTGCGCAGCAAGGACCTTCCCCCCCAATATGTGTGCAATTACCAGTGAAGTGTGTGTGTGTATCGGATCCATAACCCAGCCACCTCATCCAGGTACCAGGACTGGATGGGAAATGTGCTGATGCCTCCAGTGTGTCCTGTCTCTTCCTCCAGGTCTCTGCCAGGGTGGACGGGCCTGCAGGTGGAGCCTCCAGCGATACGAAGGTCATTGGTTCACTCCCAGCTGTGTAGCATGTCTTTGTCTTCACTGTACCATTAGCTTTATTAGCACGGCTGCTAACTGTTGCTGTCAGCGGTGTGTGAAGGACCGATGATGACTCCACAAGCCTCGCCTTCCCTGCCGTTCCTTTAAATAGCTGCACAGCTTCTTCCTGTTATTATGGGCTGCTCTACTGTATGAAAAAAAAGATCCTTTCCAAGTGGCTTCCATGCAACCAGGACCAGTCAGCATCCCAGCTTAAATGTCGGGCATCACTTCGGACAGTTTCAGCCCGTATTGCGCTGGCGGTTCTGCTTTCACCTGCCAGAGAAGCGTTGTTCTCTGGGGACGGTCGGCTGTGATCGGAGATCTCATTAATAAGCCGTCGGACTCCAGCCCGAGGCACCGAGCACGCGTGCAGCGCATATTGAAGCGCGCCTCCCGTCTCTGGCGCCAACGCCAGCTCAGTGCTGCAGCGGGTCGGTCCACGATCAGTCATCTTCAAAACATTCCGTTCGTCATTGTTCATCCGCCCGTCATCAATGAAACCTCCACAAAAGAAATCACCTCCGAAAATATTTTATTTGGTGTTGAAGTACATAAAACCTTCTGATAAAGCTTTATTTAAATATATATAATCGTCTCTCTTGAACAGGGGAGAATAAAGAGAGCAACACTCACAGCAAATACAAACCTGACACACAGGCAGAGCAAAGGTTCTGTCGCCTCTTCTGTGGGATATAGGTTCTTTTTCAGCTCTGAGGTAGGACACAAGCTCACAGCAAAGACAGAGAGAAAAGGTTTGGGGTGTAAATCACATCTTCTATATGGTTAAATACACAAAACTGCGCTGATGAACGAGGCTCAAAAATGCATAAATATCCAAATATAGCGATTTAAATAGATGTCACGCCACAGAGACACGTGCCAGTAGGCAGCAATCGCAGAGCACAGTTAAAGCAGGAACGTGTGTCGAGTCCTTCCTCCCCGTCGAGTCCTTCCTCCCCGTTGACTCCTTCCTCCCCGTCGAGTCCTTCCTCCCCGTTGACTCCTTCCTCCCTGTCGAGTCCTTCCTCCCCGTTGACTCCTTCCTCCCTGTCGACTCCTTCCTCCCCGTCGAGTCCTTCCTCCCCGTCGAGTCCTTCCTCCCTTCCTCCCTACCCTGATATCTGAATACCACCTTAACGCTCTTAACGGGATTTAGTGGCACCAGATCACGGAAAAAACAAAGGAAGCAGAAGTAACGATAAACCCTGACAGCAGCTGCATGCAGGAGACAACAAGACATCCTCGGCTGACGTTTCAGGTCTTTGACACATCAGATCAGACCCCTGACCAGTCCACCTCTGACCCCACAGCTCTCCTCCTCCTCCTCCTCCTCCTCCTCCTCTTCCAGTGACGTGGACAGAGGCCAAAGTCTCATGTGAGGGTTCTTCCCATTACGATGCAGCGGAGGCGTCTGAGGCAGGATTGTCAGGGTAAAAGCGGGAGGACGACACCTGAAACGCCGCTGCGTTGACAACCAAGCCGCTGCCCTGGTTAAGGCGATCGGTGGAGACAGGAAACACTTAGAATTTCATTTCTGAGAATCTGATTTCAAAGCTGTCGGTTTGAGACGTGAGCAGAAGCTCAATGAGATGCGGACACAGCACGAGCACGTATGCGCGCGCACACGCCTCGTGTTTCTGGGCGTGCGTACGGTGAATAACCTCTCATTTCGCTCCCGGCGCCGCGTCACGTCTGCCTCTGGAAGGGCAGATTGAGCGTCACGGTGGCCTCTCTTGGCTCCGCCCTCGGCCTGTTGATCATCTCGCATTCGTTCTGTCTCACGTTCTCCTCGTGCATCTGCGACACCTCGGTGGAGGCGGGCCCGAAGCCGGGCACGGTGTTGGCGACGTGCACGGCGTGGACCTTGTTCCGCCCGTTTTTGCTGAGGATGCAGCTGAACACCTTCTTGAAGCCTTTGCGGAAGTGTTTGGACACCAGCGCGTAGACGATGGGGTTGACGCAGGAGTTGGCGTAGGCCATGCAGTGGGACAGGAGCCTGAAGGCGTAGGTGGTCTGGTTAAAGGGGAAGTCTCCGTACAGGTAGCAGAGGATGACCACGTGGTAGGGCAGCCAGCAGATGCAGAACAGCACCGTGACGATGATGATCATTTTGGTCACTTTGCGCTTGGCCCGCTTGGATTCCGACATGCCGTCCAGAGGGTCCACGGCCGTCCACAGGAACTTGATGGTCCGGGTGTACGAGAGGCTGACGATCAGCACCGGGATGATGTAGCCGAACAGGAAGGTGCAGGTGTCCAGGACCTTCCGGTCCTCCTCCTCCCAGCCGGGGATGCAGACGGTGCTGTTGGCGTAATCGATCAGGTCGTAGTAGCTCAAATACGGGCCGGCAAATATCAGAGAAAGGCCCCAGATGATCACTATGGCGACGACGGCGTTGCGCGGGGTGCGGAGCTCTCTGGATCGCAGCGGGTAACGAATGGCCAGATACCTGATGACGAGAGAGTTAAAATCACTTAAACAGCAGTTTCGGTGGGCGCGCAGTGGTAGTTTAACTGGGTAATAACTGGAGGCCGATATGGGAGCAGTGGGGGATGGGTCTGCTGCCTGGGTTTAATCACACGGTCTAGCACGAGTCCCAGAGACACCTCAGAGAAATATGTCAAACTGGCTTTTGGAAGGTCTGATCTTGAACGGACTCGAAACCATGACAACAGCCGCGCGTTCCCGCGCTGCCTGCGGCGATGAAGTCACACCTCGGACTGCGACTGTGGCGCCGTGATTAAACAAGCGAAGAAGAAGAGAAAATTACGGGAACGGGGAGGTGTTTAACAGGAGTAGCTGCTTCCACACACAGAAACGCTCCTGCCTGAGATCCCAGCAGAAGAAGACGCCGCCTCCGTGGCGAGGGGAGCCGCGGCTCCTCAGACAGTGTTCTGATAGCATCGATGAAATCTGAGGACGGGTTCAAACACTGGACAGTTTCAGCGCTTCTCTGGACCCAAACTGAACCCGACTCATCCCGGTTGTGTTGGATTAGACTCTAATCATTAGAGTGAGCTAGTGGGATCTTCGCCTTTTTTTAATTAATGGAATCAGCTCGTTCCCCCTCACAATATCCCAGTAAACACCAGTGTGTGGGCGGTGAGATTCAACCACAGCCGCTCATTCACTGGACGCTCGCCGACTGGGGTCAAAGGTCGAATCAAGAACTCATATTTTTCCCACCTGTTGCAGCAGATTAGGATCTCGCTCACGGAGCCTCCGACATGTTTGATCGGAGGGTTTCCACCGCGGAGCCGCAATCTGGCTCGGTCAACACGACCCCGGCTGGAAACGTCTCTAAAGAACCTTTCCGGCGGGGAGGATTATACACGAGTCCCTCATTAAGTATTTAATTCCATCGCAGACTCTGCGAGGGCTCGCGGGGGCTTGATTAATGACTATCCTTCAGAGGTATATTAAAAAAAAAAGGATGTGGTAAAGGAATGAAATGCCAATTCCAGCCCACGCAGTATAAAAAAAAAGAGCCCTCAAATATAAATGCAGATCATATCGATTCGCTCTTGGAATGAAGGCTGGGTGCTGAATGGATTCCTGCCTCTCTCTGTTACTAAACACAAGGAGGTGAATCGATCAGGCCTGATGAGACACTGCGTGAGTAGACTCTTGTTACCTGATAATCCTGCGGATCAATAATTCAATTTCCTGTCTGCAAGTGGCCCGAATAAATGACTTTTGAGCCTCTTTCCTCTCCCACCCACACCCATTGTTTGTTCTGAATGATTTGGTACCTGTCCACGGAGACGGCGGCGAGCGTGAAGCTGCTGGCGTACATGGTGAGGTTGATGAAGAAGTGGACCACCTTGCACATGAAGGAGCCGAACACCCAGTCCTCCAGGGAGTAGATGGTGGCTTGGAAAGGGACGCAGAAGATGATGAAGGAGAAGTCGGCCACGCTCAGGTTGAGGATGAACAGGTTGGTGGTGTTGTAGCCCACCTGGCCGCTGCGCAGCAGCACGGCCAGCACCAGGCTGTTGCCCACGGTGCCCAGCAGGAAGATGAGGGAGAAGACCACCGACACGATCACGCTGGTGGGGTTGATTTGGTAGCTCTCCGACACGTTCGCCGGACCCCCCAGCTTCCCCAAATCCTCCAAATCGGACATTTTTCAGGTCTGAAATGAGAGGACAAAAGCGCACCGACGGTCGGACTGTTAATTAAGTTAACGAGGCTTCGCTCCAAAGACTCCTGTCAGTGCATTAGTGCTGGGCCACAACAGCTCCGAGAAGCGCTTCCCTAATTGGCTGGTGGGAGTTAGTCGGAGGCGTCCTGGGAATACTTTTCATCTCTTTAATCATGACTGAGCCTGTCGGGCAGACGGATACACCTAGTCAAGCCCAAATGGGCTCTTTTTTTTTAGATGTTTTTTGAATGCGAGCAGAACTCCAGCGTCTCAGCCTCCGGCACTCACGTTAAGTGACGCACTTTTCTCAAAATTAGGACAGAGCTGAAGTGGCTGCGACGTCGATGCTTTGGAGAGGTTCTGGAGTCTGAGTCAGAGTCAAAAGAGACCCGCCCGAGCCTTGTGATCCGGTTCCAGTCGGTTCCTCAAAGCTCCGAGCCACAGAGCAGCCAGGACATGGAGCTGGAGCTGGGTACGGGATAAAACCGGCTAAACTGAATGAACAAAAAGCGATTGGAGTCTTTCAAGCTGGAGGGCTCTGAGAGTAACGTGAGGCTTTCAGGAGCAGATGGCTCATTTGCAGAGCTCTTCACGCTGATTCCCAAAAAACAATCAACAATCTCTTGTTCACGGACGCCTCCTCCATGGGATCCATGTCACATCATCCTCTGCAGAGAGCTCTCCTGTTACGCACCTTTTCATGCATGGAAATGGGACCCAAGTGGAGGAAACAGATTTCCAGCCAATTTCGATTTAAATAAGCAGATGTTTGATGGAGAGTCGCTTGCTGGTTATGCTGCTTAAATGACATCTTATTTTCCATGCAACTGAGGCTCAGGATGCATGGCAGCACAGACGCGGCACAATAGGATTTACAGAGCTGAAAATAAAGGTGGTGAATGAAGTTTGCCCTCCCAAAGCTCAACAAAGCGCTTAACAAAGGAAACTCTGCTCCATGCGACAATGACCGAGCAAAATAAAAGCCAGAGGCATCAAACAAGTGGGAGAAGCGAGGTCGGCATTAAGTTGGCAGCAGTGGAATGTCGCGCGCTCAATGCAGCAGATTCTCCTCTCCCTCTTCTATCATGTTGCTGATTCCCAGTTTGGGGGGAAACGTCTGAGACGGATGTTAAATCTGGGAAATGAAGCCCAGGACTCCTGTGCAGGAGTCTCAGGGGGAATCAGGGACAGACGAGCAGGCGCTTTATGTGCCGGTGCATCATTCCCCATCACTGGAAACGAGACAGGGAGTCATGAAAGAGGCAGAATGAAGGACGGCTCACACACTTTGGAGCGGCGCCGAGGCGAGGGGCCGCAGGTCCGATTACATAAGTTTGCATCTCGGCGGAGCAGCCGTAACCTGGCTAATGTTTTAAAAGAAAAACACAGAACAGAGGAGGGTCCCCCAGCATTTCCCAACCGAAAGCAAAAATCACTATGCAGGTGCAGGGGGGGGGGGCACACCTACCGGACCGCTCCAGTCGTGTCCAAAGCTTCGGACTGTCGCCAACGCTGCAGGAGGCTGCTGGTGCTCTCTCACGCCGATGCCGCTGCTCTCCCACCGTTCATCGCTATCTGTCTGCTGCTATCTCACTCCCCCCCCCCCCCCAGCCCCAGCAAGAACTCCTCCTCCACATTCACTCAGACGTCGACACTTCGCTGCAGAGCTGCGAGGCGGGGGTGTGTGTGTGTGTGTGTGCATGTGTGTGTGTGTGTGTGTGTGCATAATCAGGACGCTTCCTGACAAAATGCTGCCTCAGAGCGGCATCGATCCCTCACGAGTTCAAGCCCCCAAATAAAGTCTGGCGCCCCCTTGCGGCGCCGCTGTGCGCTGGAAGGGGGACCCCTCTGCACCAAGTCCTCCATAGATGAGGAGACCAGCCCACGATCAGCGTGGACAGCTTGTGACGGTGCATGCATCTATGAATCAGCCTCCAGAAGGCTTCAGCGTGATCACGGGATGCTCTGACACCGCTCCGTCACGTGTACAGCCGCTCTAACTTCTGAACCACTCGCGCGGAACCTTTATTCTGACATCTCCTTCGCCCCCGCCGACCCTGAAGACAAGCTGCCAGACCAAGGCCGAGCTGCTGTCAAATCACATCCGTCACTCAGCCACAAGACACCTGCTCGCACGGCGAGGGGGCCGGAGCGTGGCCCCCAGCAGCAAACACCACCTGTGCAAGACAAGCACCATCCTTCCGCCCCATCACTCGCTCCCTTCCTCCATTTATCCATTTTCTTTAATCCGCTCGTCTATCTCGCATCCGCACAGACGGCTTGGAATAACATTCTGAAATACCTCTGGGTGTTGTTCCATGGGAGCGTCTCCATGGCAACCGCTTTGAAAGAAAGGAGAAAACAGATTGATTTCCATCCAGAAAGAAATCAGAGCAGCTGGAACGTGGAGGTTCCGGGCAGATACGGGGGGGGGGCACAAGGGTCAATAATTAAAAGTCAGCAGCAGGCAGACGGAGTCAGATCGAGTCTGAACCTCGATCACCTGTCTATGCCGATGAGATCACAAACATCACTACTGATAAAAGTCCTAGTTTGCTGTTGTCAGTCCGGCGGACTGATTTGGCCCTCCGAGGACCCCTCGGAGACGTTCATATATTGACTCCTTTTTCCAGAAGTTGTGACTGATTCTCAGAAAACAGCAGTCGGCTGCATCAGGAGGTGGATTCTCAAGGCCATAACTGCGGCATTGGTATCAATGATGTAACAAAGATGAAAAAGGAGGCAAAAAAACAGGAATTAGGTCCAAACAGGAACCAAAACAGGCTGCAGGAAGTTCAGCACAAGGCTAAGAAGGTCGCAGAGTGCGATGACGCAACACCTGCGTCGGACGGATCCCTGCTGTGCTGTTGTTCCTGTTGCGGGTGTTTACAGCGGCGCGCCGCTGGTTAAACCCAACCTGCCACCACGGATCTCATTTATTGACCACGCTGTTCCATTATACCGTGGTTGCCTTGGAAACGCGTGCAGATGAGGGCATAATTGCATCGGTGCCTAATGTTGGGAACCGTATGCGCCTCTGCTGGGTTTGCTGGCTGCTCTGACAGGCGGTTTGGGCGCGGCAGCAACGGCGCCGCTTTCATCTGGCTGCTAATGGTGCTCTTTTGTAAAGAGTCTCGATAGATAATCAATTGCAATTGTCATCAATTATTCATGCAGCGCAGTCCATCTACAGGAATACCGCTTAATTAAATGCCGAGGCGATTAAAAACAAGAGACAGTTAATTTAGAAAAGAGAAACAAAATCCTCTTCGAAGCTGCGGGAGGGAAGAACCTCTCAAGGTTACAAAAGAGGGGAAAAAGAGAAAAAGATCGAACGGTCAGCGTCTCTTTGAAAGGCTAACGCGGCTAATGAGCAATCTTTGCCCACAAAAATGAAGCCGAGTTTTAATAAATCCGATTTATGTGCAGGAAGCAGCGGGTTTCACCACCTGGTTTCACCTCAGAGACTCGTGTTATCGCTGAGAAAAACACCTTTGGCTTGACTGCTGGTTTCTACAAATAATAACAGGCGGTAACGAGGAGGCCCAGGAAGGAGCCCAGAGGAACATCACATTTCAGGCTGCCCTTGATGGAGCAGTCGTCACGCAACCTCGGTCCTTCCTGGTGTTGATGATCAGGATAGCTGAGCCTGAACAAACCTCAGACTGTTTCTGAGGTCTGTCAGGAGGAGCAGAGGCCTGTCAGGAGGAGAAGAGGCCTGTCAGGAGGAGAAGAGGTCTGTCAGGAGGAGAAGAGGCCTGTCAGGAGGAGAAGAGGTCTGTCAGGAGGAGAAGAGGCCTGTCAGGAGGAGCAGAGGCCTGTCAGGAGGAGCAGAAGTCTGTTAGGAGGAGTAGAGGTCTGTTAGGAGGAGCAGGAGTCAATCAGGAGGAGCAGAAGTCTGTCAGGAGGAGCAGAGGTCTGTCAGGAGGAGCAGAGGTCTGTCAGGAGGAGCAGAGGTCTGTTAGGAGGAGCAGAAGTCTGTCAGGAGGAGCAGAGGTCTGTCAGGAGGAGCAGAGGTCTGTCAGGAGGAGAAGAGGCCTGTCAGGAGGAGCAGAAGTCTGTTAGGAGGAGTAGAGGTCTGTTAGGAGGAGCAGGAGTCAATCAGGAGGAGCAGAAGTCTGTCAGGAGGAGCAGAAGTCTGTCAGGAGGAGCAGAGGTCTGTCAGGAGGAGCAGAGGTCTGTTAGGAGGAGCAGAGGTCTGTCAGGAGGAGCAGAAGTCTGTCAGGAGGAGCAGAGGCCTGTCAGGAGGAGCAGAGGCCTGTCAGGAGGAGCAGAGGTCTGTCAGGAGGAGCAGAAGTCTGTCAGGAGGAGCAGAGGCCTGTCAGGAGGAGCAGAGGTCTGTTAGGAGGAGCAGAAGTCTGTCAGGAGGAGCAGAGGCCTGTCAGGAGGAGCAGAGGCCTGTCAGGAGGAGCAGAGGTCTGTCAGGAGGAGCAGAGGCCTGTCAGGAGGAGCAGAGGTCTGTCAGGAGGAGAAGAGGTCTGTCAGGAGGAGAAGAGGCCTGTCAGGAGGAGAAGAGGTCTGTCAGGAGGAGAAGAGGCCTGTCAGGAGGAGCAGAGGCCTGTCAGGAGGAGCAGAAGTCTGTTAGGAGGAGTAGAGGTCTGTTAGGAGGAGAAGAGGCCTGTCAGGAGGAGAAGAGGTCTGTCAGGAGGAGAAGAGGCCTGTCAGGAGGAGCAGAGGCCTGTCAGGAGGAGCAGAAGTCTGTTAGGAGGAGCAGAGGTCTGTCAGGAGGAGCAGAGGTCTGTCAGGAGGAGCAGAGGTCTGTTAGGAGGAGCAGAGGCCTGTCAGGAGGAGCAGAAGTCTGTTAGGAGGAGCAGAAGTCTGTCAGGAGGAGCAGAGGTCTGTCAGGAGGAGCAGAGGTCTGTTAGGAGGAGCAGAGGTCTGTCAGGAGGAGCAGAAGTCTGTCAGGAGGAGCAGAGGCCTGTCAGGAGGAGCAGAGGCCTGTCAGGAGGAGCAGAGGTCTGTCAGGAGGAGCAGAAGTCTGTCAGGAGGAGCAGAGGCCTGTCAGGAGGAGCAGAGGTCTGTTAGGAGGAGCAGAAGTCTGTCAGGAGGAGCAGAGGCCTGTCAGGAGGAGCAGAGGCCTGTCAGGAGGAGCAGAGGTCTGTCAGGAGGAGCAGAGGCCTGTCAGGAGGAGCAGAGGTCTGTCAGGAGGAGCAGAAGTCTGTCAGGAGGAGCAGAGGTCTGTCAGGAGGAGCAGAAGTCTGTCAGGAGGAGCAGAGGTCTGTCAGGAGGAGCAGAGGCCTGTCAGGAGGAGCAGAGGCCTGTCAGGAGGAGCAGAGGTCTGTCAGGAGGAGCAGAGGTCTGTTAGGAGGAGCAGAAGTCTGTCAGGAGGAGCAGAAGTCTGTCAGGAGGAGCAGAGGCCTGTCAGGAGGAGCAGAGGTCTGTTAGGAGGAGCAGAAGTCTGTCAGGAGGAGCAGAGGCCTGTCAGGAGGAGCAGAGGTCTGTCAGGAGGAGCAGAAGTCTGTCAGGAGGAGCAGAGGCCTGTCAGGAGGAGCAGAGGTCTATCAGGAGGAGCAGAGGCCTGTCAGGAGGAGCAGAAGTCTGTCAGGAGGAGCAGAGGCCTGTCAGGAGGTTACTGAAACTTCCCAAGAGCCCTTGAGCAAGTTCCTGCCGGTGGACTGAAGGAATTGAAGGTTGGGAGGAAGCAACAACAGACAGAGACGGAGCAGCAGATGGGACAGATGTTGAGATGCTGCGAATGAAAGCTCAGGAGGCGAGGACACTTCAGACAGAGGAGCAGAACTTTCATCATCAGAGGGGAAGAAAAATGCTTCCAGAACCTGGAGAAGCCTGGAGAGGCCTGGAGAAGTCTGGAGAATCCCGGAGAGGCCTGGAGAATCTGAACCGGCAGCTCTGACCACCATGGTACAGAGGCCTGCAGAAGAGGATCTGGGTTCTGGGCTCCACGGTTCTGGGGAGTCGGGGAGAACCGTGGAGCAGCTGTCACATGAGGATCACAGGTTGCAGGTTTGAAACTAATGAATCTAATGACTGCTCACATGAGTATTCAGAATTAACAAGTTCATGTGCTGCTCCTGCACACAGACGGTTGTTACCATAGCAATCATTTCTGCCCCCCCCCCCCCATTTTCTATACACCTTTTTCCTTCTGTGCTGTGAATTCTTCCCTCATAATCCAGTTGTTCACTCAATCTTCTATCTTTGTGAGGACCCTCACTGTAAAACACCCCCCACCCATACAAGAGTAAACACACACTCACATGCGTCCTCATATTTCTATCTTTGTGAGAACTTTCATAGATGAAACACTGCTCACTTTTGGCTTCATTTCAAGCATTTACGAATATAAGAGAAGCAACAGCCATTCAGTGGACAGCTTCACTCCAACCCTCCCCTAAAATTACACCCTCATCTCTGTTCAAAAGGAACTTTATTTTTCAGCTAATTGATATTTTTTGCATGCTTGTCGACGTCGTTTGGATAAAGAATAGTCCCAGCTGATTTCCGCCGCTGTGCTGCCCCCTGCTGGTCACCCCCGGCCGCAGTTCCCTCCAACCAGTGTCGGAATTTTAAGTGGTTTTAACGCGTCTGTCTTGGACGCGGTCCTAGGAGTCTCTAGTGGTCGTTTCCATGGTAATCTGTGCGCAGTCAATGTTATTACATCATCAGCGCATGAGATCAAAAGTTAAAAAATGCAGAAAACATCCCATCTGTTTAGATCAGGAATAATTTATTCTTTAACTGAGGGATAATAATGATTAAATCAGATCTGTATATAAAATATGTACAGAGGAATTCCGTAAAAACGGCAGCTTCAGCGCGCGTGTGCTTGTGTCGGAGACGGCGGTCCATGCGTCCTTGCTCCCGGCTGTGTCCCAGATGTGCGGCTGCTGGTGGATTATTAGCTTCAGATGACGGCGGCGTGTTCAGATTAAGAAAGGCTGCAGTTGGACTGTCGGGACTCTCTGCCCTGAACGTGGGGGGGGAGAAAACAGGACAAAAAAACCCCGTTAAAAGTTCTCCTCACGCCACAAGTCAAAATATTTATCGGAGAAACTGCGGCCGACAACGGCCAGGAGAGAAATCTCAAAGGGAATGGGTTGCCGTGGCAACAGTGTACCTCCGCGGGCTTCCTGTTAGCATGCTAGTGTCGGCTAAGCCTTCCGGGTACCTGTTGTCTCTGCTGCTGGCGTCTGTACTCTTCTTCGCTGGCAGCGAGAGCCTGAGCGAGCGCCAGGTCCTCCTGCTCCTGAGGGCTGACATGCAAAAGCGCACGTGTGTGAGCAGCCTTCTCGCGTGACGCTGCGCGGCGCCCCCTTCAAGGCGCGAACGCCATTTTTGTGCGTGTGAAAAGGCTCCGCCCGATATCGGCTCACCTGAGTGGAGGCTGGACTGGTCTGGACTCCGCCAGCGACATCTCCAGCGCCCTCTGTAAGGCCTGATCCTCCGTCTGAAGGGGCGGAACACACACACACGCACACGCACCAAGTCAGCAGTTGTGATTCTGTCTCATTGTAACTACAGCTGGGATGTTCTCACCATGCCCGCCTGGAAGGATGCTGATGGAGGGATGACATTCTGTGCTGACACTGAGGTGGGGAGCCGCTGGGGGGCGCTAGAGAGGGGGGAGAAAGCCATCTGATAAGCCAGTTTTATGGCAGAGGAGTCAGAGCGTGCGCGGCCTAACCTGCTGCTGTGCGCTCTGCCAATGCCGTTAGAAACGGGGGGAGGGTTCCCCGTGGAGGAAGAGCTGGACGCCGAGGAGGAGGAAGCGCTCGCCCTCATCACAGCAGCATGTCTGGAGAAGAAGAAATGAGATCAGATGGAATGGCGCCGCGTGTTCTTCCTTCAGACGGACCTGCAGGACGTGGCTGCACCCACCCGGACTTGGACAGAGATTTGCCATCGGGCTTACAGTCGTGGTCTAAAGGGTGTCGGTGCTTAAGGCAGAAATTTAGGTGACACTGGTCACACGTCACTCGCATCATTTCCTTCTGCTTACAGCCTCCTTTGGAACATTTGTTGGTGAAAATCTGAAAGACAACCAGGCTTTTATTGTTTGTTTGCTGACTGACGGCCGCGCCGGACACATCAGGGTTATCTGGACCTTTCTCTTTCTCTGAGCGGGGTCCGATTTGCAGTCTCTGTCGATGTGTTCGCCCACTTTAATGTCGGGCATCTCGCCTCTCTTCACTGGGATGGGGATGTTGCACAAAGGACACACTGGGACCTGGATATCCTGCAGAAAAATAGAAACATTAGCGAGTGTTTCAGATGCTACCTCATGTTAACAGGAGTTAACCATTTGGTTCTTCTGCCATTACCTTTTTGTAGGATGACGTGCATTTGTGATTTGCATATGTTATATGATCCTTGCAAAAGATCTCCTGACAGGCGTCACATCTCATCGGAAGAAAATCTGCAAGGAATTTTTTTAAATAACCGACTTAAGGGGATCAAATTGGACGTCAGGACTTTTTTTTGACACAACTAAAGTGGTCGCAGGTTACGCCTGAATAAATGTGGCTTCTTACTAACCTAAACGTTTGCAGGTCTTCTCGGAGCAGTGTTCTCCCAAATCTGGAAACTCCATCTCAGAAAAGCGGGTTGGTAAAAGCTCAATGAAACTAAAGGAGACCAAGAAAAAGGGAGAGAAAATGACATCAAGGATGTAAACAAAAGTGGGAGTGATGCTAACGGTGCTAACCATTAGCCGCCGTGTCAATATCAGCCAAGTCATCATGAGTGGGCAAGATTTTGAAGTCGATAGTAAAATATACACTTGCTTGGATGGAATATGTGGTGTGAATAGGAATATGATAGTGGAAGCTTACAGACTATGATGAAAATGACTTTATCCTGAAAACTACTCATACATAAATACATGATCGGAAACCTCCGGAAGACACAGCTAAACAAGCTAGCCAGGCCCTGAGAATTTCAGATTATTTTGCTCAGTTACATCGCCACAGATTACACCAGATTACGATTTTATGGAACAGGGGGTGTCACTTTGCCATAAGGAAATATTCCTGGAATCTTAAATGACACCCAAACAATTTCTCAAATCGATTTTCTCTTCATGAGCTAAGCCTTCGAAGCTATCTTACTTTCCCAAACAATATCGAACATTATAAGACAAGGACCTCAAAAATAAGGACTAAATAAGGACCATAAACATGCTCTTTGTGTTCGTCCATTAGAAAAACATGAAAACACTGTCAACACACTTATTTGCTGTACTATTAGCAGAATAAGCTATGCTAACCAGCATTTGTTGGAGTTCTACTCACCAAACTGTTTACTCGTCGCGCAGCTGTGACGTAAATAAGTCTTAAATCGAACTGTCGAGCCAAGTATTGTTCGTTTTTCTCGTTTGTGGCAGCAGTTTAAACGCCGATCACAGCCAAGATGTCTCTGTTTTCGTCCTTTTCGATGTGTCACGGAGGCTCCTCCTCGGTTAGACCTTCATCTGACGTCGGAAGGTAAATTTGTGTCCGTAGGAGTGGTTTTATTAAGCAATCTGCGGGAATCTGGTGGATTCTGGAATCATCCAGAATCACGAACTCAAGAAGTTTGTTTTTTTTTAATCACTGAACAATCTAATGAATAAAAAGAGAGTTGTTTTATTCTTTACCTATTTAATCCCTTCAGAATATTTGTTCTCGATATCTCCTTCATGTATACTTTATCATACTTATGATGATAAACGTTATCATTTATCATACTACACTGGGCTATATTACTCATTTTATGTTCTTGTAACCTTCTAATCATTTCATTTATTGTGAATATTCACACCGGAAGTGCAGTTTACGCTCACTCCTGTGGTTCTTACATATGTTTAGCGCCCCTTGTGGTCATATTGAAAACTGCATCTACATCTGCGCACGCCGCCGCACTGTAACTTCCGGTAGAACCTTTTCAGTATAAAAGAACCAGCTCGATTAATGTTTTCAGACAAAATCTCTGGCCTGTGTGTTTAATATTCATATTTTTATTATTTAGGTTTGCTATGAAATGTGGTAAGAAATAGTAATAATATGTAGTACAGCCTATAGTATCCTGTGTCTTGGGTTATTTTGGAGCAACTGTTAATAAATATCTCAGCTCTGAATTCATCTGAAATCCCCTGACATGTCCCAAACCCTTTAGAGACATTTTATTTGATCAGGACTGAACCTCGGAGCGTATTCCTGGTTTACAAAACCTCTGTTTTAGGGAATAAAAGTGCCTAGCGAAGCGCACAACCGTTCCCTCTGTACTTATTAGCTGTACGCTAGGAGTTACTCAGAGAGAAGCTCAAACTTGACTTCAGTGCTTTTACTCATGTCATGTGATGGCTGATAACAGACCTTCCTGTCAGCAACGCTAATGGACTGAGACATAATTGGACTGGGATTCTAAAAGCACCATTAAAATTACCCCGATAGAGACGCTGCGCATTCTGCTGTTATTTTGAAGAGATGGTTTCATATCAGAAACTAAAAGAGTCATGAGGTCTGCTGTCCTGGAGACACAACGATTCCAGCATGACAGTCATTTTTCTTTCCATCTAAAAGATTCAAACTTGAGTCCATTATGAAGTCTGTGAGTAAACCACAAGATGGAGTCCAGCTGCACTCAACAGCCGCCTGAAAAGGCCTCCACAGACTCCAGGGGCAGATTTAAATGAGGCCTGAGTTTCTCTCTCTCCAGCATATTTCCTAATGATTCCAGAATGGAATCATTTAAAGTGAAATCCTCTCTGAGATGTTTAATATGAGCTGAGGAGGAGCGAGAGCTTCTCTGCAGCACCTGCAGGTCGCTAACGCTGCGCCCAGATGGCTGCTCTCTGATCACACCTGGCTCACACACACACACACACAGGCCCACACACACACACACACACGCACACACCCATTGCGCATTCATCTTTACCAGCGGGCAGGTGGACAATCATCTCCTCGAAAGTGTTGAGGGGAAACAAAAGATCTAAATCCAATAGTAGATATTAAAGATCAATAGTTTTTCCTGTTTTTCAGTCTGCTTCACGTTATTTCATTTAATCACTAATATGCACGTTTGTCATCACCCAACAAGGCCAATTTAATAGTAATAGCTGGTGGAGCCTAAATAACCACCAGAGGGCGCCAGAGGACTTCGAGTCAAGATCGTCTCTGCTGAATCTGGTTTGGTGACACATCGGCTGCGGGGTCAAGAACGTTCAGACCTGCCAGCGGATGTTTGACAATATGCAGGTGGGCGTGCACGTGCAGAAAACGGTGGCTAAACACTTTTTAAGGGCATGGCCGGAGCTGCAGGGGGTCAGGTTTACCCTCCGTTTCAGTTGTTCAGCCTTGGATCAAGACAATAAAGTAGATTCTTCTTTTCCCCTGCAGTTCACGTTCAGCTCCAGTCTCTTTTTGTGTCACTGCTTCAACTGTGGGCTTTGTTTATTATTTTATTTATTATTTTCCTGGTGCAGCAGATGGCCAAACTTCAGAGTGGAGTCAACACTTTTTGTCTGTGAAGCAGCAGCGAGGGACCAAGCGGGCTGTGTTCTCCTGCCATCGCTTCTCATTTGGCTGCAGCCGAAATAGACCCACCAAGAAAAGCAAGTTGGTGTTAATAAGCTCGTCAGTGCCACGTCCCAACTTTAGTTTTCCTGGTGGCTGCTTGAGCCTCTAAAGTTTTTAAAGGGGGGGGGGGGGGGGGGGGGGGTGCAGATTATTGAGCCTGTGCAGGAGGTGACCTGCGGACTTAAATGCTCTCCCAGGAAAGAGTTTTAGGGCTGTTTGACGCTGTCCAACACGCTTAAACTCAAGCAAACCCGGAACTTGAGAGTCTTTCTTCTGCACACGCACGCCGAGTCGCGCACAGCAGCTATATGAGCTCCAATAACAGACACCCGCAGTGACAGGCGGACTATATATTCACCTATTCATACTTGCAGCCATCCGAAACCATTTGGGATTATATGGAGGATGGCTTAAAATTCGGATAGGCTACGCAGTTTTTTTTTTATATTCCTGTAGAGTCGAATTATTAGATTGAAGTTGAATAATAAGCAGTGAGTCAAACAGCACAGCCTTCATCTGCGGAGCTGTAATTAACGGGGGCCAAATGCAGGCGGTGGCAAAGGGAGGAAAAAAAATGCAAATTATTCTGCACAAAGGCTCCTCACAAATTGGCGTCACCATTTCTCAAATTATATCATTACTATATTTTGAAAATGTTAATCTGTTGAGCGGATTTCCCGGGGGAGTTGAGTAAATTAGTTCTATTTCCGAGACTGCCTCTTTGCAAAGGCACGGCAGCGACAAGCACCTCTGATTTGCTGATTACAATTAGACTCCCCAGTTTGGGCTCCTTCAAGCATTGATAATTTTCGGCATATTAAGCACGTTTTAGCAAAGGTGATAAGTCAGTTTTAATTGAAATGAAATTATTATTCTAATGGAAGTTTGGTTATTATTATTAGGAGGCACTAGTCATTCTAGCTTCATTTTTAATATATAAATGCTGGCGAGTAAGAGGAGGAAAAAAGATTCTGAAGGGCATTAGGGTGTCAGGATTGAATGAGGTAATTTGAAGGGAATTACTTTCTCTTCTATCAGAAATGAACTGAATTAAAAGTCCAAATCAATCGCTTTCACTTCTCCATTCTACTTTGACAGCGGCACAATTACAGATAATTAGATGGGAGGAAACTTTTAATTGTGGGATTAGAAGGAGAGAGAATTTGTGGGATCAGAGGAAAATTTCCAGGCAGAGTTTCTTGCTTAAAATCGAATCAAAGGATTTGCGAGCTTAAAATGGCAACTGGCTTTTTCAACCCCCCCTCAATGTTTAATTGGAACTGCATCTAGTTCACCCAAATCATCCAAAACAATTAATTTTGATTTAATTCTATAATTATCATCAAATCGAATAATGTGCAACCTAATTTAGATAGTTAAAAATTAACGTGCGTGAAGTTAATTGAGTAATTAAACTCCTAAACTGCCGCCTATTAATTTAGCCGCCTAATTAAAAATGAATTTGATTCTGTGCTGCTGAAGGAAGCATCAGAGTTGGATGGCTGTCCTGATAAGGTCTTATTTGGGGCTGGGTCGTATCCCGTGAACATCTTTATTTAGTTGGCGACGCCTGTGAAATTCAGTTATCCGGAGGAAGGCGCTCCAAAATCCTCTTAACAAACAGACGCAGCAGAGGAAAGTTGGCATTAGAGGGAGAGTGATGATAAAAAAGTGTTGACTTGCGTTTGTTTAGGAGAAACAGTGATGCGTAAAAAGTGTCCAAACGGCGCGTCTGCGTAAAAACGCAATTACGCATGGACAGGAGGCGGGGGAGGGGGGTGTAGAGTTCCTCAGGACCAGTCCCGCCTGAACTGTGGTGATACTGGGATCACAGAGAAGTGCGTCTGGTCGATAAAGTTAATCAATCAACGATGAAAATAGCAGAAACGGACTCTGTAATCCGCAGCTTTAAATGAAATGATGTTGATTATTGATCACTGGCTGCCTGACAACAACACTGAGGGCTCAAAAAAATAAACCACACGCACATTCAATAACAGGAATTAGCTTTGGTGATGTCATCGTGCACTCAAAACTTTTGTGTGTGTGTGTGTGTGTGTGTGTGTGTGTGTGGGGGGGGGGGGGGGGGGGGGGGGGGGGCGCTCTTTGTGCATCACATTAAACAGCGAAATTTGTCCCCCTCCTTTAAATCAATTCATTGATAGAAACACGATCCATTAGCTGCCATCGACTGAAATGAACAGTATCAATCAGCTGTTCGGCAGCAAGAAAACAGGCACAATTATCAGCCAGAGGACGCGAGAATGTTTTTATTGTGCGTTATTGTCTCTCGGAAAACACAAACGGTAACGAGGCGACGGCGAAGGCGGCTGAATCCGGCCTCGGTCGCCTGATGATCGGGTTAATTGAGCAGGAATCTGACAATGTCATCCGGTGGAAGAAAAACGGATTTAAATGCAACGTCTCAGGAGACTGTGTGGGCTGCCTTCCACTGCGTGTGTGTGTGTGTGTGTGTGTGTGTGTGTGTGTGTGCGTGTGTGTGTGTGCGTGTGTGTGTGTTGGAGTCGTGCCTGAAAATGACCAAAAGCAATCACTGAATTTTAGATGTTCAAAAAGAGACCGAGAGAGGGGCAATTATTCATCAGATCGCCCTCAAAATCCGAAGAAAGAAGCGCTTAAAAGAGGAGGAAGGATAAATAAGGCAGATTTGTGAGGAGTTCGTTAGAATGTGGGGCTGCACGCGCTGAAATACAGAGGGCTGCTATTCGGGCTCGGGGGTCAAGTGACGAGCGGATTATATCCTCCCTCATAATAATATTAATTAAACAATTTGCATGCTAATAGGGTAACAATTATCGCAGCTTCTGTTGAGAGATTCAGGTTATTACAACATGCCAATCCGGGTGCCAAGGGTCAGGGAGTGAGTGGGGTGCGAAATTTCTACTCTGATTAACATTATGACAGCGCCAGACTTGGGATAAATAAAGTCGAATTAATTATTTGAAAACCTAATGAGCAGAGAGGATTTGGGCTCGTCACATATTGCACAAGTGGAGGAGGGCTTTCCAATTTCTGACGGGACGTGTTGGGAATTCCTGTAACGTGAGATTTTGGGGGGTTTATTGAGAGGCTGGATGGTCACATAGTTTAATTCTCCGTCCTGCTTTCAGTCATGCGGGTCCCTCCTGGACGTGCGGCCATAATCGCAGGTGCGTTCACGGACCCTGCTTTATTTTAAGGGTTTAATGGATTTAAATGCTGATCCATAACTAGGACAGGATGAGGTGAGGTGAGGTGAGGTGAGGTGAGGTGCCCCCACCCCCCCAAAAAAATAAAAATAAAACAAGAAAAAAAAATCCCAAAACTCCACGTTGCATTTTAATTAAATATACACATATTTCAATGGGAATTTCTGATAAACCAACATCCCGTGAAATGCTAGAATTTAATCAGCTAATATTGGTAAAATAATTGTAAAGCAGCAGCTGTGTTGAGTCCAAACGTGGCTGTATTTACTGGCTAATCCGCTGGAACGCTGCGCGCTTGGTGCCGCGTCTCCGGCCGAACCTCTGCGCCTGCAGTCTTTTCTTCCCGGCATTCAGCGAGCCCTTCCTCCCGGTGGGTCCCCCGTGTAGCTGCGATGTAGTTCTTATCAAAGCCCTCCTGTCTTGTTGTGACAGCTCTGATATTGTTTATTGAGGTGGATGTCAGCTTTAATTAGCAATCGATACGGGGAGCGTTTGCAGAGCGCGTCTCTGACGTCACAGCCCATTACCGCCTCTCATTGGGCCTCATATTCCCAGAGACTGGGCTAATTATTGGGAGGTTCATGTGGATAAAGTAGAGCTCATCCCTCCCTTCACATCATGTCCCCGACTCGCTGGCCACACTCGCTGCATGCTTTTTAAATTCCCACCGCCGGCCTCCACACGTCGCTTCCTTTTGCCTGCGGGATGATGGACAGCAGGATACTGGATCCACCTCACGCCCAGTTCGGAGGCTCTCTCGGCGGGATGGTGGGCTTCCCGTACCATCTGAGCCACCATCACGTTTACGAATTAACCGGGCACCAACTTCAGTCCGCGTCCGCGGTTCCTTTCTCGATAGACGGATTACTCAATGGCTCCTGCGCGGCGTCGGTGGGTAATTCCAACCCCCTCTTGTCGTCGGGCTGCGGGATGAATGGAGATAACCAGCACTACAAACTGACAGGTAAGCCATGTTTACACAGCCCGCTGCTAAATAACATCTCCTGTAGAAACAAAGACGGGGCGCACAAGTTGAGGACAAACCAGACACGCAGGCAGACGCTTTCTCTTCGCCTCCCACTTCGATTCCATCAGCAGCCAAATCTGGAGCCGCACCAGAGGGGAAACATTGTTCCTGTCAGCCAGTAAACACAAGGAAACTGCTCCCGTCTGAGGGCTTTTCTTCTTCTCTCACAAACGCTGCAGATCCCATTGAAGCAAACACAGCGAACGCTGCCGTCCGCAGCTCCAAGCGCGCAGGGTTTTGGTCGATTTATGTGAAATTACTTTTCATTTTTCTCGTTTTTATTTTGTTTTCCTTTTTAAAAAAAATCAATTGTGATTGTGCCGCCAGACTCGGGGGACCCGGACAAAGATAGCCCCGGCTGCAAGAGGCGGAGGACCCGGACAAATTTCACCGGCTGGCAGCTGGAGGAACTAGAAAAGGCTTTTAATGAGAGCCACTATCCCGATGTTTTCATGAGGGAGGCTCTGGCTCTGCGGCTGGACCTGATAGAATCCAGAGTTCAGGTAAAACCTCACTGACAGCATCTATTTAGCATCGGTGTTATTGTGCTGCACGCCTTTATTTTGGCTCCTTATTGTCCACTAATACAGACAATGTGTTTATTACACACTATTGGATAATAAATAGTAATAAAGACCACGTGATCAATAAAAAAGACCACTCAAACGCATATTTTTCAGTAATATACAGGATTCATATATTTAAATAACCCAAAGCACCAGTGTTACTTGACCTTTAATAGCTCAAATTAAAACTGCCCTGTTTCTCTTGGTAAAAAGGGCGTTTTTTTCCATTTTAAGTCATTTTTTAATATTAGATAATTTTATTGCAGCCGTCAAATATTAAACAAAAAGCTCCAAAATAAAAATGAATACATATTATTTATTAGGGGTATCCTTTATGCAATCCCAACAATTTAAATAGCTAAAATGTGGGACAATTGATGAGTTTATGTAATAAAAATAATAATAAGACGTATTAATTTGTCCTGGAACCTGATTAATAACATACAGTGAGGTACAAAAGGTTTAACCCAACTTTTTGTGTTCTGTTCTGTACACAAACCAGGTCACCCGGGGCCAGTTCAGGGCCTGCACAGACGTCAAAAACACGTTTCTGTTGAACCGCCGCGTTGTTCAAACTGAATATTTGGAAGAATGTTCCTGACCCGTTTCCTCTCTGCAGGTATGGTTTCAGAACCGCAGAGCCAAATGGAGGAAAAAGGAGAACACAAAGAAAGGTCCGGGTCGACCCGCTCACAACGCCCACCCCACCACCTGCAGCGGGGAGCCCATGGCCCCGGAGGAGATCGCCCGCAGGGAGCTGGAGAGGCAGGAGAAGAAGAAGCGGAAGCAGGAGCGGCGCCTGCTCAAGTCCCAGAACAGGTTACAGTCCGGGGATTTACTTCACACCCCGGGGTCGGACAGCGACAGCGGGGTGTCACACGTGACCGACAGTGACCACATCCCCTGCCAGCCTTTTGACTCTGTGGGGGGGAACCAGAGCTGCGACCAAACACCTCACTCCTTCCAGACTGCAGACCACAACCAAAGACACTTGGACCAAGACGCTGACGCGCCCGAGCTGGACTCGTCCGACGCCGGCCACCGGTCCAGCCTGTGCTCCGGCAGCTCCAGAACCTCCGGCGCGCAGAAACTCAACCCTTTTAGCGTGGAAAGCCTCCTCTCGGACTCCAGACCGAGACGCAACCTCGCGGCCTTACCCGCCTCACGGCCTTTAATCGGAAAGGGGCACTTCCTGCTCTACCCCATCACGCAGCCGCTTGGATTCATTGTTCCTCAAACGGCTCTGAAGCCCACAGCAGCGGCGGCGGCGGCGGCGGCGGCGAATCCCGACAGTGACCCCCCAGCGGGGAGGAGCCACGCCGGCGTCTCTGCGCGCTCCGCGGGCTGCAGGAGCGGCTCCCCGGACTCTGCAGACGCGTCAGCACAAAGCGGGTTGGTGACACCCGCGGAACAGGCGCACGGCAGCCCGCCCCGGGCGGCCCCGGGCGCCGGCAAAAGCACTCACATCTCGGTTATTTGCGGCGACTCGACGTTCGCTCACGAACACGGTGCACAAGTCATCCAGCCTGTGGATGCAGACAGGAAGGGGCATTCGGAGGGCAAGGAGCAGCCTGTCAGCACTTGCGCAGAGAATAACGCGGACTCTAAAGAAGACGTCGATTTGGAATAAACCACCGAGGGTAAAAACAAACAAAAACAAACAAAAAACACTGAAACGACGCATTTATTTGGCCAAAGCTTCAATCTTTGCATCTAATCTCCAGGTTCCATCCTCTGACAGTTGTGCTCTCTCTCTCTCTCTCTTTCTCTCTCCATCTCTCTCTCTCCCGAGCGTGTGCGTGAGTCAGGAGTCTTTAGATTTCCTTTTAATGTGTGATAACATGTCAAAAAACCAACAAAAATCCTCAAGAGCTGTAAAAAGGTATTATACTATTTATATATGTAAGTTTTTTCTTAAATAAATCTATTGTATACAAGCACCTCAAAGCGTGTGAGAGCCTAAATAGCAGCCAGCGCGGTGCAGGAGGAAATCTCATGTTGTACTTTGTATATTGCCTTAACAAATTTATTCATCTATAAGCCCCAACTGAAATGAGGTTAGGGGCCCGAGGCGAAAAGGACCCGCTCGACTCCTGCAGAGTTTTGATATGAAAGTAATTATTTTCCCGGTGGCTACTGCAGAGGGATTCAGTTTATTTTAGCTCAAAGGGGGTTATAATACATTACCGATTTCTAGTGATATGAAATCACATAAACTTCCAAGAATAATAGAATTAGCATGAAAAGGCCTGGGTGTCAAATTGAAATAGGAAAATAATAGCCCCGGCAGCTGGGAGCGTGTGTGCGTGGCGTGCGTGTGTGTGTTTGTGCATATTGGACGGGAGATGGAGATTCGTGGGGAGGCATTTTCATGAGCTCTTTCCCCCCTCTTCTTGCTCCTTCCCCCCCCACCGTGAGGGCCCCTTGTAGCGGCGCTATATTAAGATAGATGTTCGATGATATCCCTCATTGTTCTGTCGCTTTACATTGATGTTTCCGCCTTATCAGCCTATTGATCATGCGTCGGCGGTAATAGGACGGGCCGTGGCGAACGTGCCTATTTACAATAGCAGAACACATTTGTTGTAAAGGGTCGCGGGTCCCCGGGGATGCCCCCCCCCCCCTCCTCCCCGCGATCTGGGACATCTGCTCCCCTCCGCAATATCAGCAGCGTTGACCACAATATCACGGCGACGCTGCGGCTCCTGTGGCAGCACAGAGGGCAGAAATAGAGATGAAAACAACAAAAAAAAAAAAAAAAAATACAAACCCGAACGGGATCTGGATTTTTTTGGGCCGCAGCCGCCGAAATCCCGCCCGCCTTTAGTGTTTTGATTTGCAAATAAATTGAAAATAATCGGAGGGGCGAAGCTTCGCGTCTGAGCCGGCGCAGATGAATTTCAGAGCCGCCGTCCCTCTCCAAATATTTACATAAATTTCCACCCGTGCAGCTGTTTGCTCCAGGAAGCGATGTCTTATGAGGCTGGTGCGGGGGGGGGGGGTGCAGGGGCGGACAGACAGCAGCCAACATGGCACACACGCAGAGAACATGCGGAAGATTAGGCCCGCATGAGGTGGAACCGTGCGTCTGTGTGCGGGATTAGACAGACCCGGCCGTGTTTACGTGCTCTCTTTTATCTGATCTGTAGGATTTTAGCCTTCGGGTGCAGGAAAGTTGGGTCTTTTTTTTGGACATTCTGAATATTCCGAGTCGATTTAAGGCGAAATCGACGCAGCCGCGCCGTCAGATCTTTTCTAAAAACACAAGGTTTCAGCTGTGAACCAACCTGAGGTTGTTCGGTGTGTCTCTCCAGGCTGTTTGGGATGTCTGCCCAGTTCATCCATAATTCATTAGCGGGCTGAATGGGAGTATCGCTGGCTGCACATTGGTGGCCTTAAGGTGAAATTAGCGATTTGCTTAAGTAGTTAAGCTTTTCTTGCCTAAGAGCTGCACGCTGCATGATTCAAGACAAACTATCAATCGATATGCCCAGGCAGCCTCCAGGAGCTGTGTCGTCCATGAATCACACTTTATGAATTCAATTTATACCCTGAGAAATTTTCAATTTGAACGGCGGATCATTATGGGAGAGTGTAAATTGTTTTTGCTCTATTATGCATCGGACGCCATCATTTTTCTTTCTAATTACGAAGGTGTCAGGTCGGGCTGTCATGCAGACGCTGATTTTCAATTTAACTGATCATCACGCATTCATTTTCCCATTTGATAAATCTGCTATCTCGGAGCGCCTCCATGCCCGGAATGCTAAAAGAGAGGCGCAGATTGGCAAAGTAATAGGGGCCTGCATGCGGCAATAAGTGCAGATCAGGCAGCTAATTTAGCACCTCCTGGTATTTCCATTTCCATTTCTCATTTCCAACTCTCAAAGGAGGGTAAAAAAAAAAAGCCGCCTAAAGGCAGAGAGCTGGTAGGCTTTTCACTATCGGAGGAAGACAGAGAGAAAAAAAATCTATACCAAAACGGCTTGTTTTCAACCACACGTTTCCTAAATTAGGATATCAGGCTTAATTAAGGCTAATGGGGGTTTCTCAATATGTGTTAGTTTTATTTAATAGAAACAAATTTGCACAATTAATTACGGCCGTGACATTAAAGGTCTGCAGAAATAATCAGGCGGGCTTAATTCCAGCCCAGACTGGGTTTATTTTACCGTTATTAGCTGAAAATGACAATATTATTAGAATTCAAAGTTTGCCTCGCGCGTGTCATTTGTGGCTTTGCCTCCTCCAAACACACGACAAATGAGGAGATTGCGAAATAGGTGTGACAGGGAGAGAATTTCCCAAGTTTCACGCTCGGCTCAGCTGAAGCGGGATCTTCCAGGCCGGGATAAGAAAGAGCCGTGTCACTTAGGAAAGAAAAGATCCTCCATAAAATCAAATGGCACTTGACATTTGGCTTCTCCTGCAGCAACTCTGCCACGTCTTTTAGGATTATTTCACATCTACAGCCTCATTAATGCGCCGCTGGTTTTAATCAGTCTTATCTGCGCCGCGCATACCTGCGGATAAGCCTGAAATTACCATCTGCATCGATTTCCTTAAAATCATTTTAATTATCTCAGAGTGTTTCAGGATGATTCTCTCCCATCCCAATGTGCTTTAAACGCAACAATTTATCCTCCTCGTTAAATGATCACGAGCGTCCTCTGGTCTTCTATTTAAACTTGAAGAAATTCACTCTTTCACATTCAGCAGCTGCACGTGAAGTCGAAAAAATATCAGAAAATGATTCACAAAATTATAAACAAAAGAGGAATAAGCGTTTCCAAGCGTTTAAGCATATAGAGCCTACAATTATCGATAACTTGACCTGCATGTTGGTTTTTGGGCAGTCGAGATTGTCTTTTGTAACTTTGGGCCACGTCAGCTGACTGATGATAACAGAATAACACATCATTATAACACATCAACACCAATCGGACCTGAAAAAACTCTCCCCAAGAAGAAGCGACGAGGAGGAAGAACACGAGGAGCTTCAGCAACAATAGAAATTCCTGAACAGATGAACTAAAAGGCTGATCAAGCTGCATTTACACTCTTTGATGACCCCTGAAACTGAAACGTCTCCAAACTGTTGAAGTTACGGACGGCGGATGAATCCAATAACCCCCCCCCCCCAATAAAGTCCCTGTTAAAAACTGCACATTTCTCCATGATGTGGGGTTGATATTGTGGAAGAATGGCTGAGGGGGAGGATTAGATATTAGACTCCTCTCCTCAGCGAGCGCACGTGCGTGCTGGATTTGAGAGGTGATGAAGGTCCTCCTAGAGGGGTTCCACCTGTTCCTATCATTATCTAATGTGACCGGTGGGTTTGTCACACCAAAACAGTCTGTCTGGTTTTATTCTTCTTCACATGAGCGGTCTACTTCCTGTTGACCCTAAAATACTCGAGCGGTGGATGATTTGGGGCCCCACGGTGACAGAACCGTTCTGGGACCCTCCGGTTGGAGACAGACTCCAGACCCAGTGGGTTTTACAGGACTGGGTTCAGACTACAGTGCTGAGCGGTGAGTAAATTAGGCCACGTAGCCTGCATGCTAACGTGGCTCAGCCCATTGTTGCACATAATCTACATAATCTTCGTGACATTCTGGTGTTTCACATTCGTGTAAACATGTTGTGATATAAACCTCTATAAATGCCATCCAACTCCCATGTGCTAATAATTAGCCTTGTTGTTCTTAACTGGGTCTAATCGTGGATGCCGTTCAAGGGGAAGGTTCATCCAAAAGCGAGGATTGATTTTTCTGCACACCGACGTTAACAGAGGAATTCTGAAGGGGAAACCATAGACGTGGCTGAATCGATTGGAGCGACTGTTGTGGTTCCTTATAAAAGAATTAAAAAATATGTATATACAAATTTTGTGCGAAAACAGCAGCACACAACAGAACCGGCAGCATTGTGTGGCGACAATGTCATTTAACATGAAAAAGTGCATGTGGAACATATTTTGAGTTGAGCTTGAATGCTACTAGCGTCAAATTAGCATCCTTTTTGGATCGTGTGTTTTCTTTACATTTAAACTATTCAGCTTCAAAAGTCAGCGGTGGAGTCACAAACTTGTATTTTATGAATAATTTTGTCCAGAGAACTCTAATTTTGTCCAGAGAACTGCAGCAAGGCCTCTTCAGACAGTTCATAGCTGATGACCGATGGCTACGATTAGCCAGGTGAAGCAGGAGCAAAGTGAGGGGAACTCTGGGGGCTCTTAGCTCGGTGAAAATGAACCGTTCCAACATGTGGAGGCCAGGATGTCGCAAGAAAATAGAGAAGACTTCCGGATTCAGTCAGGAGAGAAATAAAAAGCCTCTAAAGCAGGGCTGAGGATGAGGAACACATGTCGGGGTTCAGGATTTTTGCGTGCGAAAAAAAGTTTCTGAATAAAAGTTCTCATTTCTCGGTGACCTTCCAAAACATCACAGCTACATTTACAATAGCAAAGCATAAAAAAGAAGATTCCTGCTTCTGCTTCTCCATTTTCCTCCCTGCTTTGTCAGTGATGCCAGACAACCACAGCGTTGGCTGTCAGAGCTCAATAAACCTATACTTTGTCCTGCCTGAACACTGAGAATCACTCTCGGGTCGGCCCGTACGTGCTGCAGCGGCAGAACCCCCGAGAACATCAGCAGGTGTTTCCTTAAAGCTCCGGGAGAGTGCCCATACGTCTCCTGCTCAATAACCGCGTCCCAACGGTTTGCAGAAGCATCATCCAAGGCGAGGCAGCGCTGTGATCCGAGGAAGAACGAGCTCCGGGCGCGGGAGCGGGTCCCGTGTGGACGGAACAAAAGTGCTGGCGGATCTCTGGATTAGAGGCCGGAGGCCACCGTATCGACTCCGGTGCCCGTTTGAAGACCCCACAGAGTTTAGCAAGAAGATTCCCAGAAAGGAGCGTGAACTTTGATCTTTGCCTGAGCTCGTGCTAGAGGTTGCTAGACGTGACCTGTCCTCCATGAAGGTGCAGGACGAGGATCTTACCTGTAATCTGAAATTGACCGCAAATACCCCCCCGCCCCCCCGTCACAGGTGTATCACTGTATCATGAAACGGGCTCTTCGCTCTGCTGTGATGTCACCTTTACACGCTCGCGCACGGATATTTGAAACACAACAGAGTCTGGATGCAAACCAGAACAGCGGCTGTTATCTGGAGCAGCGCGGAGCTAACTGCTAAACGGGGATTTATATGAGGAAGACAAGTGTTTACCTTCTTCCACTTCCCAGGAATCGGAGGCCCGGAGGTTAATGAGGTGTGAAGTGTAAAAACTTCCCAAGATGGGAAGCCTTCTCCGGTGTTAAAGCCATGCTGTCCAAATGTATTCGTCTATGTTATGATTGTCTTAGATCTCCAGAAAGCGCCGCGCGGGCCGCTGCTGACGCCACCTGATGGGTTCCGGTCCAGTATGACCCGGTTGAAGAGAAGTCTTGGAATAAACAATTCCTTTACTCTTCAGTCAAACTAACGAAACAATAACACCAACAACAAGAAGAACAATCATGTGACCTGTCCAATGGTAGTTGGTGGTTAAGAAGGAGCTCAGTGTTGGACACTTTACAATTTGCAATTAAAAAGGGTCTGACAAGTCCTCTAAAGTGGACTCACACCAGCTCCCTTCCTGGACCATTAAAGTGGGTTCTGCAAATGTACGTAGCACGTCAAATCCGAGACCTCCAGCCCCTCGATTACACGCACATTATTTAATCCCGGGCTCGGTACTGACACGTACACTTTCTGCCATTAATATGCCCCGAAGCTCAGAGATCCACGCGAGGTCCGGTTCTGCTTTAATGGGGCTCGGCCGGGCCTGAAATGTGACCGGAAGAGCGTGCGGGAGCGCGTTCTGGGCTCTGCAGCCAGCCCGATCGATCACATCTGCGCTAAGGAAGTGGTGAGATGCGACAGCCCAGAAACATTTCAATATTGACACGACGAGCTGGAGAGCTGGCACACTTGTGGATATAAAAGGCCCTGTCGCGCGGCTGTAAACGGGTGTGATTAGTCATAAAGAGGCTTATTTTGCAGATGCTGGAAGCAAATTAGCGGTGATAGCGGGACATAATCAATGCCCTTTACTCCGGGAGGTGCGAACATATCCATCAGGAGCACTGAGGACGGCGGAGGAGCCTTCCTCCCGTCCAGCTCCTTATTGACAGTCTGAGGAGGACCTGAGGAAGGAGCTTTTTAAGACATAACATTCATTTCTCTGTTATCGATGAGTGGTCGGGCTGTTCAAAATAAGTGATTAAGAAAGGGAGGCAATAATTAAAGTGCTGCCTGCAGCTTCTTTAGCTACAAACACAGGCTGGAGAGAGCGATGCTAATGTTTAGCCCGGCCCTACGCTAAATGACAATTTAATCCCCAGATACAGATGAATGTTTTCAGAGTTTTTCAGGAGATAGCTTAGTTAGCTGCAGATCTAATTGGCCCATAACTGAGTCTGATCCCGCATTCGAAACCTCTGGCTGCTTCCATAGATTGTCTTTGGTTGCCCTTTTGAGAAATGACAACAGTGCTGCGTTCAAGCGCACCTGTATTTTAGTCTGTTGGCCTGTTGTGAAGATCCTGAAGCCACTGAATCACCTCCGCGACCACAAACGTTTGTTGGCAGGCGCTAATGTCAAGAGGGTCCAGAAAACAAGTCAATCAAGAGAAAAGAGAGAGAGATGGGGAGGGAGGACAAGGAGAAAATGACAGGACTTGCAGGAGAGAGGTGAGCCGACCCAGTTCCAGCAGTAGACTCTGGAGCCGGTGTGTCTCAGAGGACTTCCTGTCTCCTCCAGAGGAAGGTGACTTTGTCCTTGATGGAAGGACTTTCGTGAAGTGGACGCTCCAGCAGGGGCAGACGGGAACAACAACACAGCCTGAGAATCTGATGTGAGTGGAACCGAGAGGGTCGCGGTGAAGCAGCGCTCGTCGGCCAGTTTTCAAGCACAACCTTCTCTTTTTGGGAGTCCATTTCGCATCATCAACACTTTTGCTCCCAGGCTGCTCTCTTCCTAATGGCCGCCCTCTCCCATCGACCTAAACTTATCACTTTGTCAGGTTAATGTTAGACGAGCTGCTTCAGTTCTTAGATGCACTCTTATTTTCTGCCATCTTTCACATATTTGCATATGGCCACAGACATTAGCTGTGCATGTTTTACTGAGCTGTCCACCCCAAAATTGTCCCTATATTAGCACACTTTGCTAATGAGATTAATTCAGGATTTATGCAATGTCTTGCTAAGCGCATGCTTACTACACAAGAGGGAGTCATCTTGCCAACCGGGTAGAACAATGTTTATTGTTAGCAGAGGCTGAAGGGACAAGGATGGGTGGACAGAGCCGGGACGTGGGCCGACTGGCTGGTCCAATGGAGGATATCTGGCTGCTCAAAAGCACCAAATGCCCAGTTAGACGAGGCAGCACTACTTAGTCTGTGATCCAGAAATCCAATTAAAAATTATTTCAAAAACCAGAGGGCGCAAATACAAAGTTTCTAGAGAGTCGAGTAGTAAATGACCACAGAGGTTCAACAAAATAGTGGAGATGAGCGGAGAGGAGGACAAACCTTTCATACTGCGGCCACCTGCGTCAATGAGGGTCAGGTGAGCTGATTACAGAGGCAGCGCAGGTGTGCACCCACCAGGAACCCCAGGAGGGCCTCGCCCATCCAGGTAGAGCTAGCAAACATGGGGCAGGTTCCATTTCTACACTTGTAGTTTAACCTCAACATATATGATGAGACGATTAAACTAAAACTGAACGCGAATACACATTAGCCTAATTAGCCTCGTTAGCTGGAGGTGCTAGGTCTAAGAGCCCCACAGTCATGCTGAGTTGACAGTTGACGGTTTACACCTTTAATGACGGCCTGCTTTTGTCTTTGAAACAGAGACGGAACATTCAACATATGTTTCCACACAGAATATTTGTTTCAATTCATTAGTTAAAGAAGGATATTTTGAAGTTACCTGCTTAAACTATTAATAGCAGCTGTGTTGGGGTTGAGACACTTGGCAGATGCAATCTCAAAGTATTGTGTCTAAACCCACACACACACACACACACACGCACACACACACACACACACACCCCACACACACACACACACACACACGGGGATGTTCTTTTCTAAATCACAGCAAGCCTGCAAATTCAAGATATCCTCCTCGACAGAAGTGCTTTCCCATTAATGAATAGAACATGAGCCGAGGAAATTATTCCCTGAATTCTCTGGGCAGATAATGATTCTCATCTTTATCAGTGGTTTATCTTCTAAGGTCAAGATTAAAGTGAAAAGTGATGTGAGCCCCCGGTGTCTCCAATTAAGGAGTGCGAGAGGGAGAAAGACAGTGTGAGGAGGAGAAAAAAAAGGAGAGAGCAGAGGTGGATTGTGCTACATTTACTCTGATTTCAGGTCCCCACAGAATCCAGGAGAAATAGAAAACAACACAATTAAATGGAGACACCTGACACCCAGACCTCCCATCAGTGTGAATAATAATGGAGTAACTGCTGAATGTGACATCCTGTCAAACAATTAATGGGATCACACACATTAGCGCCTCAGAAACCTGACAGAGTTGATGGTTCTTCTGCTCCAGGAAGACCTCCAGACGGATCTCGCTGAAGAACATGGCAGCTCCAGGAACAATAAATGACTTTGTTGCAGTTAAACCAGTGGTTTGGGTCAGGTGAACAGCCTCCGCAACGCCAAACACAACACAAAGCTGAAGCGAATGATGGGAAATGTCGAGAGGAGTTTTTGTTTAGGACCACAAATCCAAGTTTGACTGTAAAAGTGATCGGTTATTGAAGCTTTTTTATATCGTCTTTTCCCTCAGTCCCTCCTCTTCCTGTTTCCTTAACCCCGCCCCCTGCGTTTCTTAAGCCCCGCCTCATCCTGTTCCTTCTACTCTTCTAAACTCTCCTGTGTTTGAAAAGAACGAAGGACTATAATAACTTGTGAGCTAAAAACAACTCAGTATCACTTTAACAACTTCCCCTCCCCAACAAGAACAAAAGTGCAAATCTCGTTAAAGTGGGCTCTTTCTCAGACCCTTCAACAGCAACATTTTTTCCCAGCAGCCATTGCTGTAACAGCCTAAACTTTGCTTGGTTTAATTTTCAACCCAGAGTTTCCAATCCACATTGAACTTATGGTAATAATGAATAATGTAAGAATTCTTTGCTTCCCAACGAACCGAAATAACGTCTGAGTTCTGAAAAAGAAGCAAACACGCTCGCATCACACATCACACCTACGCGTTGAGCCCACATTAAAGCAGTAGGCGCTTTGTTATCGACACAAGACTCGATTCAAGCAATTGAGAGAAACACAAAACAGAGCAACACATTTAATTGCTGCGTGTTGTCAGCGTAAGGAATCAGCTCAGTTTCTGTTATTAAAGTAACACCCTCACAGAGGCCCAAAGTTATGGAAAATGAAGTTCTCCACACAAAGGGACTTTATACTCCTTCATACCATAATTACACACACACACACACACACACACACTCACACACACAGTGTTTCTTGACTGGTTGTTAACATTTATTCAGGGACTTGCGTGTCTAATGTGATGTTTTCAACTGGCAATATATTATTTTTGTTATCATTATTAAGACGTTATGTATGTTGATTGCAACAATAATCACTTGTGTCGATGGATGTAAAACACGTTGGAGCACATTTTAGAACTTGTATTTCTTTATGTCAACTTATGGACTGAACTCCTGGGGTGTCTTAGCATGTACTTGTTGCCCCATCTCACCGGCTCCCGTCACTGTTCACGACGCGAGTTGCGCCGAAGAGATCGGGCGAAGCGGTGGAACCGAAGCATCCTGTGATCCACTTAAGGGTCCCGTTTTATTTGACCAAACAAAAGAAGCGGCGGGGTTACGCTGGGAAAGGGAAGCAATCCTTGAGCTCCAGCGGCCCGTGGCAGAGAGATGATTCCTCCAGGTGGATTCTTTTAGTTCTGCTGAGCTGCACTGATTTGGCAGCATTGGGTGGATATCACACACACACACACACACACACACATACACACACATACACACACACATACACATACTGAACAATGCTCAGTGACTCTGCTGTCCTATTCCCATTTAAATTGCCTCCACATTTCCTTGCTGACACCTGTTTAAATCAATGCCTTCCTCTGCAGGTCATAGGCCTGATGTTCTACGCCGCGCGCCAGCCGCCTCTCAAATCCACTAAAATCAACACAATAATTGAAATATTTTCAAGCTGATTACACTGAGGCCTGGGGCTTGGCTGGTTGCTAAGTGTGTGCTCCCCAGTTGCTAGGGGGAGTAAATCATCTTGCATTATTTGATTTTTGTTACCGATATGAAACCGCCAGTCCCTCGATTAAATGTCTCCCAGTCAAACACCGGGGGGTCTGACCGGAGAGGGAAAACAGTCGCCGGGAACCTGTGAAATAGCAGCTCTTAACTTCTTTTTTCGTAGGGCAGCCACACAAATCTGTCTGTGTTTATATTTGTTCCTGGGGAAACAAACACAGCTCAGACAATTTAGACAGGGCGGCGATGTCTCGGCGAGGGTTTGGGGGGGGGTCGTCACGCCTTTATTTGAAAACAGACCCAAAGTGCGGCCGTTTTATTCACAATCACGCTATGGATATAAGAGAGGATATCTAGTGTTGAACGTATATGTTTCCTGTTTGATTCGGGAACGTGGCTCAGCTAATGGTTCCATTCTGCTCATCCTTCATGTAAATCAGGGGCCACAGTCTTCCTCAGCACACTCTGGGACCTGATGCTCCCTGATTAAAGCCAGACCTTCACTCTCATTTCATTTCAAATTAATACGGCGCTGAGAAGGATTTTCTCCAAAGACTTGTCAGACATTGAGGGCTGCTCCAGCCGGCCTTGTCAAATGAGATCAGCGCTCGCCATAATGGTGGGGTCAAGTGGAGGGGCAGCCTCTCAGCTCCGTAACAGGCTGACAACGAGCGTTATATCACGGCCTGTAAGTAGCCAGCGTCCGAAACTTCGGATGCACTCGAAGGTGTGCGGCATTAAAAAAAAAAAAGAAAGGCATCAGGGTAATCCTGCAAATGGGAGTCAGTTGAATTTAATCTACTTAAGCAACATTAGATTCTATCTATCTAAAGCGTTCTACAATATACTTTGACCCCGACTATGAGCCGGCCCCCACCTGACAGTTCTCCCTAACAAGAAGGCGAGCGGCCGCTACATCAACACCCAACCGCCGCGCTACTTCCTCCCTTAGCTGGCCGTCAGATCCGTGCCGCTGTAGCCAGATCGATAGTGCTGTGTCACTCCTTCTTTGTTTTGCAGTTAGCGCATCCCTTAGCCGAGTTGTGTTTAAATGGCGCCGCTGGTTAACTGCTTTATTCAGCCCCTGCGTGGGACCATCTGGCCCCCTGTCCTGTAAGTCTCTCCTAAAGCCCAGGCCTGACAAGCAGGAGATATGTCAACGCAGTCCTGCGCACAAAGCAACATCTGCCATGCCTGACGCCCACCATTGTATGGCCGTTTAATCTGTCCCCCTCCTCCCTTTAACGCTCACAACAGTTCCCGGTATTATGTTTTGCCACTCAATTAGCATTATCATCCCGCTGAAATAGAAGCCAATTTACCTTTAATGATGTGATTGTTAGATGAGTGACAGCAGTCGGCGCCGCTGCCGTGGCCGGATAAACGGAGGCCTGCCCCTGTTTCCCTGACTGGTCGCGCCGAGGGCTGGGAAGTCGGAGCCAGCCAATGGGGACGGCCCGATCTCACCCCTTCAACACCGACATTGTTTCCTCCAGTTCATAGAGGCAGTGTGCTGGAAAATTGAGTCCAGATTCATTAGGTTTTCAGTGTGCCGCTCGAGTCAGTTAAATTGATACATTTCCTAACAAAATTGAAGTGCTTTTGTGGTGCCTGCGGATGGCTGGTGACCCCACTCGGCCCACTGAGCAGCCGAAGCAAGCTGATGGATCCATTAGACCGCTTAGACTGCTTATTCCTCTGCCTCCATCTCTGACTGACACTGTAAATCTGAACCAATTTCAGACTCTAATCACCATTACAAACCCCTTCCACTGTCCATTTGTTACTCTGCAATTCGAATACACTACCTAGATTGCTTCAGAAATGCCAGTTTAGAGGGGCCCTCCTGCTTTCCCCTTGGTTAAATGGCTCATGACTGGTCCCTTTTCTCAGCCGGAGCAGAAAAGCTGCAGCGACTGGCGGGAGGAGGAAGGGGGGGTCAGTAGGGGCAGGTGGGGGTGGAGAACATGCAGTGAGACAAAGGTCCTTGAACAATTCCCAGAAGATGAACTGGAATTAAGAAAAATGGTAGATAAATGAATAAATACTGGGGAAGAAATTGGAAGTGTGAAATTCGGCGAGATGACAGGAGGGCCTCAAGGCCACACCGTCGGCCGCGGAGGGTGGGGGGGTGGGTGGTGGCGAGGGCGTCCGTTGAATAACAATCACTGTTACACCTCCAAAACATTTCCTCATCCGGCAGCCGCTTTTACCCGAGCTTTTATCTGCTCAGTCAACCGCTCAGCAGCGGCGAAGCGGCTGGAGGATATTATTTCCCTGTTGGCCTCAGTCATATAACTCTGCTTAATATGCACTCTATAATTTAAGAAACTGGAATTATAACCCGAGCGCGCCTCATATTATCTATCTAACCTTCAACTTTGTTCAACTTTGAATTAGTGACTTGCAACATTTTCACATAACAGGTAGGAATGCTGGAGAAGTAAAGCCCGGAATGCATTATTTATGGAGTAAATCATGGCAGTTCAAGCGAGGGGCTTATATTAAAAAGCGGTGAGCTCGCCCGTCAGTCTCTGCCTCTAATTAACTGCAGCACCTCATATCCTCTAAGAGCAAGTGGAAACACATTTTAATTGATATTGAGATGTTTATGCCCTCAGAAAGTAATTAAGATTTTCAATTAATCCCATCTTATTTCTGGACATCTTGGTTCGGTGTCCTTGAGCGTCCAGCGATTAATTCCCCCCCACAAAAAAAAACCTCGTCCAAATGAGGGAACTTCAATTACTTTGCGCCGAATCACGACCCCATGAGTGACCTCATCCAAGGCTGCATCATCCTTTAAATTAAAGGTAATGCGAACCCAATTAAATCATATAAAGCCGGTGAAGTCATCAGTGGCTGAATGGCTGTTTGGTGAAAATGAGAATTCCCTTAAACTCTCCAGAGGGTGAGAAAACATGCCATTATAGAACCCCGACGCTATTAGTTTATCAATATCAGCGCGGCGATCAATTAAAACAGCCATCTGAATAAAAGTTGTGTTCCCTTTGGGATCAGCAAAGTGGCGCGCGCCTTTTTACGCTGACCTCCTCGCACTCCATTTGCCTGTTTACGCGTGACAAACAGCCGCCGCGCTCCGCGGCAAAAATGTTTGCTAACCGGTCAAAAATGCAGCTGCTCTTTATCAATCAACTAGAACGCTAACAAGCAAACAAGAACAGTCCCCCCGCCCCCCTGCTCCCGATACACCTGACCGCAAGAGCCAAAGATAAAGCCTGAAAATCAAAACGTAATCCGGCGCTGACAGTATTTTTTCAGCCGACTGGAAGCAGATCTCCCTAAACCTCACACGAGCACATACAATATGACAACGCTCCGACTGTCCAGGCTCAATTGTCATGCCAGGAATAAATAATAATTCCTACTTGCTGCCCTGGCAGGGCTGTTTTGCTCACACGTGGAATCACCTGCCCATCTAGGCGACAAAAAGCCTGCTTGGGGATTATAGTGACATAATCTTAGCAGTGGCCTGTGAGTTGGGGGTGTGGGGGTGGGGGTGGGGGGTCTGAATGGGTTTGAACCCTCTGTGTCACGCTGAGATAACATTTGTCACCGGGGTTCCTGGGTGCCCTATTCATAGATTAGTGGACTGTCGCCTTTTCAGAATGTGAAATGGCTTTGGCACTGCTGCATGTTTATTTTTAAAAACCTGCCGCTCCGTGGATGCGGAGAGCGCCTCCTTGAGAGCGCCATGGCTTGGCCTGGTAAATGGGTGGCCTCTGTTGTCTACGTGAATGTGTGAGGACAATGATACTTTAATGTTTTGTTGCAGCTGAGTAGACCTGCTGGGATAATACTCGGTGTGTCTGACGGGGAAAGTGGTGGCGTTCCAGACCTTTTGGCAGGTGGCGAACGAGTCGCTGACATGATGTCAAACAAATCTAGAGCAGACATGGAACACGCCGCCCAGACAAAAGTGGGGACAAAGTAGGTCCGAACTTCTGCACCTGCATGAAAACACACCTCCACGCCTGTAGGGGGCGGTCAGGTTTAGAAGGTTTGCATTTGGAAATTAATTCTAAATTTTGCGGTGATTCTTCAGCCTGTTGTTTCTGGCTCCGTAGCCATCATTTTTATTCTTAATGAACAGAACCATTAGTTGATGTGTTCCCTAATGTGAAGCTACAGCTAGCTGAACAGAATGTTCTTGCTTTTGTCATTACGTTAATGATATATGCTGGACTTCAAAATAACAGCAGATATTAATACAAAACAAATTTGTATTAATATCAAAGCTAAATAAGGCTTTATTGTGTCACAACGCTTGGCTAGCTTTTGGTGTTACACGTTAAGCTAACAAGGCTCCGCCGGTGTGCGTTGGAGTCTCAGGAGAGCACATCCCTTTCAGCAATGAACTTTGCATTTCCTTTCTGTCACAGCAGAGTCAGAACCAGCTATGATTGATTGATCACTTCTTCTGAAATTCATTCAGAAGAGAAGATTTAGGGACATTCACCCACGTAGCATCTGCCTTTCTCTAAACAGCCAGTGTGCTTTTCCAGCACGCTTCAAGGAGCCTTTAATCAGCCCGAGCGGTCTCCACGGCTCGCATTTAGGCAAATCTTTGCATCACAAAAGGGTGGGTCGTGCAAATGAAATGTGACATTTTATTTGTGTGTGGCTGCGCCGCAAATAAATAAATATGGGGCCTTGACAGACAGAAACTGTTGGGAAAATCTCCCCGACAATGCATTCACTGGTTAACTGTCACACCATTAAATTGACTTTCACATTGACACGTCGCCTTCCTATTGGTTAGCAGATGTAAAAAGGGGGTACACTTGCCAAACGGGTTCCAGGAGCATGAAATTGATATTGTGAATCATATGTGACAGTGACTCTTCTGCCCCATAATTGATCCACATTAAGGCTACAAGGCTGCAGGCTGTGATTGGAAAGCGGGGCACATCACCGGTCTCCGTGTATCCCCGGCTGGCAGCCAGAAGAGTTTATTCTTGCACTAGAAAGATTACATCTTCAATTTTACCTGGGGTGTATAGACCTCGGCGGGCCAGCAGATATCTCTCTATAAGTGGGACCTTACTTATTGCTCTTTCAAGTGGTAGATCTATCCATTCACTCTAATTAAATTGAGGTTTTTAATCTGGCTCCTCTAATCCAGAGTCAAGTGTGTTGGGACTTGGATGATGTGATTTGAAAGGGAATACTGGTGATTCACCGAAACACTGTTATCTCTCCCCCACTGTTGAAATAAATTTGAAAATGAGGTTTGTGCACTTAAGCACCGCGTGCTCAGACGGCCTGAGCCGTGCGCTTTGGCGTGCTCGAGGAAAGGAGGACACGTCGCAAAGTAAAAGCCCTCCCGTCAACACCTGCCATCTTTCTCGCTTAACTGGGATGGATTTGCTGGAGACTGGGCTCAGATCAGATCGTGGAGGGGCTAAAAATGCTTTTATTTCTTTAATATTTTTCTTTATGCCCCATGTTTTGGAAAACGCTGACATTGGAATTCACAACCCGTCCAGTAAATAACTAAACTTGGCCGAAGGCAGCGGAGCATCAATCCTTAGTTTTGTCTCTAAGATCCAGTTAAAGATGAGGACTGGTAAAGCTGGTTCTGGCTGGGTATCCAAAGATAGGCGTCTTACCCATGACTCATTTTCAGCATGATCACCCTTATCTGTGTCGAGCCGTGCTCCCCTAGCTACGCCGAGGTCCCCGCCCTCACGTGACTTCGCCACCAAACACAAAAACCACTCGCTGCCAAAGATGCTTGTTTGTCGGGGATTAAAGGTATTTTCCCCGCCCGTGTCACAGCATCCTTATTTGGCAGCGGGGGCCCGCCAATCCGGGTCACGGCGCCATCACGTCAACAAACCGCAGGCCAACGTCCAAGTTACATTAATGGACACAATGAAAAGATCTGGGCTAAACGTTGTGTTAAAATGATCAGAAAATGAAAAATAGAAACTGCATTTGAGATGGGGAATGTTGCGGGGCTACAAGGGAAAACTGAATATATTTGGGACGATTACCTCAGAGGGTTCCCTAATTTATGTCTGCCAAGATAAAAGTAGTCCAGAACACCGAAGAGACGATCTCACGGTGGATATTCTAATCAAGTTGCTCAAAAAAGGAGAGGAGCCCATTAAATTACCACTTAACATCATGAAATCATTCCTGTTTGGGTTTAAACAAGGTACTAAAAGCTGAAACCTCTTTTTCGTGCAGCCTGTGATTGAGGACAGTGGTGCTCATTAGCGCCCAGCATAGGCTGACGTGTCAACACCAACAACACGTACAACATATTTACATTTCTTTCTCGTGGGAACGTCTATGCAAGACCGCCGTTCCCAAAAGGAACATGACATTGAGCTAATCTCTCACGTCTGTGTTTCCTAAAGTGGAATATTCTGCCGTAATTGCCAACATTAGCCAAGTTGTGCGCATCCTCGGAGACGTCGCTCAACGCGTCCATATTAACATTTATGACAAAGGAATCATCGCCATCATCCGAGTCTTCTTCTTCTCCTGCACTCATCTAGCAAAGTCGACAGGGGAGCTCATCTCGGGCTTTGATGCAGACAACAGCAAACACCAATACTGCAACCCCGATTTCATCTATTTAGGCTAACATACGGCTAAAATGTCCTAAATGGGCGTCTGAACGGCAGCTCATAAACAAACAGCAGCGGGGTGGGAATGGTCCGTGCTAAAGAGCCGAGTGTGTGACACTCTGGGGGGTTCGCGGATGGAATCTCCATAGTGACAGGATGTGATCAGAGACGTCCCTGCTGAAATCTATCCAGGTTACATGACACCCTCAGCAAGCGAGGCTGCATTTTTAAAGCGTGCAGCGGTTGACCTTAAATGCGCGTAGCCTACAAAACAACGGGAAAAAAGCAATTCTGGGATAACAAAGGCAGGACCTTGGAGAAATGGAAGAAGAGTAGACAGAAAAGCAGAAGGGGGGATGAAAAACGTGTAAATTCTGGTGTGTATTTGTCCGTATAGTGCCAGGAGGGAGAAATAAATGACAGTGAAGGAGATGGAAGTATTGAGGTCACATTGATGGGCGCTGAATAGTGTTGCGAATTGAATGAACTCATCTTTTAAAAACTGCTGCATTTTTGCCGGTTTATTGAGAGAATAGCCACATTAACATCCTGTTCTCTTTGCGAAACAAAGCCATATCCGATGGTGATTGGGCCCGGGAAGCGCTCTGATGGAAAAAATAGAGCCCATTGCATCCACATCACCATCTCGCACCGCGTTGGCATATGCGGCTCACTGCCTCCCACTTTTGGCCAAAATTGAGGAGCCTGCGCGGCGAAAAATAAATAGATGGTTGAATAGCGATGGCCTCTGCCACTGAACCTTTTATCAGTGGGAATCTAACAGCCGTGGCGTTTCAGAATTTCAGTTTAGCTTCCGATTACGGTATGTCCCGGCATTTTATTCCCTACATCTCTATGCTTCATAGCCTTCAAACACTTCTCGGTAACTGCCTATTATCCAACAGTTCCACTCCACTGACCCTGCCAATAAAACTTTTCATATCCTTATAAATGAACTCAATTGCCACGTTCTAAACATTTACACTGCACTAACAGATCCTCTCCACACCTTGGAATGGGCTAAATTCGCTTTTCCTTATGAATATATAGGAGGAGATTAGAGATATGATAGCTTTTCAGATTGCTGCACCCAGTGAAATTAGTTTAGTGAGCATTTACGGACTAAATTGGAACCATTAAATAGCGGATTGAATTGATGGCACATTCATTGTCTCTCCATCGGTATTGCTGTAAAATCAATTAGCCGTCACTTTTCCATTCTCAATAAAGTATGATTGTCAGCCACGGATGAATAAAGAAGACCCCGACAGCCTCTCAGACCAGAACAGCGTGTTAAAACAAATCTGTGCATGGACTCGGAGCGCGGACGTGTGGCTGGTAATTGTGCAAAAGGCGCAACCGTCTTCATCAGAGGGTCACAGTGTAGTTGCAGCTTCAACAACTGGTTCTAAACTAAGAATTCCCATCCGATTTTTATTTTTCAGATACTTTTACGCGCCGATACTCAATACCTTTACGCGCCGATACTCGATCCCTTTACGCGCCGATACTCGATCCGCTAACCCTCCTGTTTTCCTCATCAGCGAGGGTGTTAAACGCTGTTTGTAAAACATTAATTCGCTGTCAGCTGTTCTGTTTGTGTTGCAAATCAAACAGCATTATGTCTGTCAGTTTTGCCGTAGGCGCTGCTAAGTGTCCTCCGAGATCAAGACTTCCATCTCGTTTTCCCTTCTAATGAAATCAAACAGGGTCTCCTAGTATCCCTCATGGCAGGGCTTTGTATCTGCACCAAAAGCCTCTGTTCCAACAGCTGAAGCCGCGCCCCCCCCCCCCTTTTTTTCCGTGTTTAAGGTAACATATGAACATGCCTATGAAAATTACCAGAGGCGGCAGCGCCACATATGCCATAGACGGCCCCGTGAAACAGTGCCAGTGTTTCATTAAGCTGTTTTGCTGGATTGATGGAACAGCTGAAGGATTTTTAGCCTGATGGACCATAAACGCGAAGACTTTTGAGACCTGCCAACAGTCGCCAGCGTGCTCCAACGCGCCAACTCCCAATATTGCAAACTCAAGATGCGATCCAAAGTTGCCCTCCCTGCCCCCCCCCCTCCCCCCCCCCTCCAAACTGAAATTATGTCATTAAAAACATCCGGATCACGGAAACTGACAACAATAGGGAGCTCAGTCAAAATGTTCATCCCCGCGCTTTATTGCAAATAAATGCAGGAATTAAAAATATATATCAAAGCAAAAAAAGCCAGAAAAGAGCCATAGCTCAAAATAATTCCCTTTTGAAATGTAGGCCACGCCGAGCAGATGATAAAAGAAAAATAATATGTGCCACAGCATCTACAGGTATTAAATTCACTGGCGGGACCATACAGTGGTATTTTTCTAAAATATTAATGACTCCTCATTGCCGGGTGCAATTACTGCGGCCTGCGCGGTGCTGGCGGAGGATTGGTTATCTCCACACAAAGTAACGGGCTTTGAGATCCTCAGATGAAAGCAGAGATGGAAATGCGATCGGGTATTATTGCCTCGTGTTATCAACACTTCAGCTTCCAGTGAGGGTGCCGATACGCCGTAGATGCTCATCTCAGAGGTAAATACTTTGATTTCATGAATACAAATGGTTGCTCACAATAGGCGGGGTAAGAATTCAATCTATATCAATCTGATTCAGCCACTGTTCCGGGCCTTCGGAAGAGAATGAAGGGATCCGGCGGCAGCCTTCAAATATGAGCTCGGTGTTTGGTTAGAGGAAAGAAAGACGGGATAATAAACCATCTGTGTGTTTTGCCGTCGGCCAATGGCGGCTGAGCTCCGAGGCGCGGGGGTGAGATCGGGAATGTTCAAGGAGGCCGGCGGAGTGGTGTCCAGGTCAGGCGATGTCACAGGTAGCAGACTGGGCCCAGGCGGGCCGTGGAGCTCTTTCAGGAAGTGGTAGAAGGTGAGAATAGCTCGGCGGGGTCTTTCTCATGAACCGGGCCGACCTGGGGGAGAGGGCAGCAGGAGGGGAGGTGGGGGAAAAAAACAACAAAAATCAGACAGCTGATATTTGGGAGCAGGTGGGGCACCACTCTGTCCACAGGTGCGGCACAGATGCCTCTGAAGCAGAGCAGGCACCGCCGGTTATCCAGGGAGCCGGGGACCCACCGGAGTCTCACCCACAGCCCTCGCATCTGCTCAGCCATTCTCCAAGAGTAATTACACGCGGTGCCCGGTGGGCACATGATGGATGCTGGGAAACAAGGACAGGAATCTGACACGAGTTTCATTGAAGGTTCAGCGGCAACAAATTGGGTTTTCTAATTTTTCATTATTTTTTTTTTAATTTGTGCAAATTGAAGTAGTGTGTGTTTAGCGAGTGGGGGGGGGGGGGGGGGGGGGGGGTTGGGGGTGGGGGGGGTCAGGCTCAGCTGCTGTCATCCGAGGAGGATTTCCAAGATGCTCCGTGTTTCAAAGCCATAATGGAGGATGAATGAAATGTATGAGGAAATGCTGTCCATTCGGTGTCATAATTGCTATTTGGAGGATTCGTAATTACGGAGCACAGCCATCGGATAAAGGATTGCAGATAAAAAAGGAGTTGAGCCCGTAATGGAAATCTGTTTGGAGAGGAATAGTTTCTAATAAGAAATTTTGCCTAATAAACTATAACCGATTTAATCTTCACCTTATCAGGCCAAGATTTCACCACTTTCCTTTTTAATTGGCTATTTTGTAATCCCGATTCCCAACAGAGCGGATGGTCTGTCCGCCTCTCTGGAGAGTTAGCATGAAATCAGTTTAAAACACTGTGTCAATCTCATTCTGAAGTGGCCATCTGGCCGGTGTGCAGAGGCTGGGGATGCGAGGCTGAAGCGCGGGGTCTCTGTCAGGCAATCATCGGCAGATTTACACAATGTGCTCATGCAAATTTAATAGAGACTTCCTGTCAGCCTCTTTAATCTTCCACGTGCTCGCTGTGTCCCGTAACAGGAAAGCGTCCTCAAATATCGGCATTTTCACCCGCACGTGCCTTTTTATTCTTCCTAACATACAATTATTGTGCAGGTACGTAATTGTGAGCAATCCCAAGAAGGCAGAAGGCGAAACTCTGTCACTTCCTATTGTACTCCGGCGGCAGCCTCGGTAGTGTATTTAATGTGTTATTATACATCTGGGGGGAAAAAATCACCCAACTTCAGGTCTTAGGAGGCAGCTATATTAATGGATTATGTGATTTTACTGCTGTAAAATATGTTTTGGCTTACTGAAGTCAGCGTTGATCCTCCAGACCAGAAGAAATGTGTTAGCGTTGCTTCAGGAGTACTGACAGCACTCCCAGCCTCATCAGAGGCTCCTCTCACCTCCTGCCTGCTGCACGTGCCGGAATCTGGATATTTTCAGCTTTTCAAACAGAAAACAGCAGCCGATGATAAAAAAAAATAATTAAATACTTAGTTTATGGATTCATAATTGCGCTGGAAGCTCTGGGCAGTCGTTTCTGGAGCTGGTTTACATTTAAGTGTGGATAGTCCCTCTCTTCTATAAAGGGGAATACACCGTGCAGGGCCTTAGCTTGGAATTCTGGGATGCTTCAAGGAATATTGCTCTGGGCTCTGCTTAATTAATTCACACAGCCTGCTAAGGTTTTTATGATCCCTCTCCAGCTGCTGGCCCCTCATGTTATTCCACCTTTAACCCCTGCTTATTCTATCTGTGTTAGTTGTTTTTTCCCCACAATATTTCATTTCAATTACGGGAATTGAGTGATTTCCTTTACAACACGTAATATGTTATGGCCACATTAAAATGAATAAGTATCTATTAAGCTTGATCTCTGTTCTTGTTTATAGATTTAATTATCTCCAGAATCTTTTTCAGTTATTAATTCTGTGATTGTCATTCTATAAAAGTGTAACAAGATGGACATACCAACAGCAGCATAATGGAAAGTGGATTCCAGTATCATCCTCTTTAAGATCTCTTGGATAACAATAAAAAAAAAAAAACAACCTCTGTACCGCCTGAGGGCGGCTCAAAGCGATGCTACTGTAGCGCAGCTTTATTTCACAAACGCTATAAAGTCAAGTGAAAATTATACAGGCTGTTCTCCATCTGACCTTTACAGTTTCTTTTCTGCTGCTCTTCTTTTGGACGCAGCCCAAGTGGGCCATCATGGCTTACATCACCATTTTCACACAGCTCTCTTGCACTTAGCATGTAGCTGAAGGCTAATTTTGGCCATATAAATAGATTAATTTTGCTGATATTGCTGATCAAAAACGCCATTTTCTTATACAGCATACGTCTAAAAGAGTTTTTTTTTATGTGTTGCCTCTGACAAAGAGTGAATAGACTTTGCCTTAACGAGTGGCTCTCTATTATTTGCTTTGCTCCTGTCAAGCCCTTTGTTGCATCTTCATGTTACTACACCAGTCAGAGGCACACCAGTGGTCTCCAGTGGGACCATTGTTATGCAAATCATTATTAATGAGCTGCTCGCTCAAAAGTCACCAGTGTCAGATGTGTAGGCAGAGAACAAAGGCTGCCCCTTCTTTAAACGCTTCATTGTTGATGGATATTCAGTAAAGTGGGGAGTTCAGAGCATCTGGAATGAAAGTCAGAAATCCAGCCAGGAAGAAAAAGCTGAAGAAGAGTCACATTTCCCCAACTTTTAGAAAAACAACGGCAGCGCTAACTCAAAGGGCCAACGTTTACTCCGAACAATTAAACCATTAAACCAACACAGTAAATTGCCTTATTTTGACTCTCCAAACATTTTAAATTTCAGACACCCAAGCATAATTCCAGTCATGCTGAATTTAGAAGTAATTAAAATGGTCGGACACGCAGAGTGGTTTTTAATAAAATGACATGTCATATCTGCATAAGACAGGGAGCTAGCTTTTCCTAAATAGCTCAGAGCAGGTAAATAAAACCTTTGATTTCACTTCAGCTCAAGTGTTCTTTAACAAAAGAGACGTGGATATAGAAAGAAATATATCAAATTGGTAATTTCTCATTCTTTAATTGGACGGATGCTTTTATTTTACCTATCTTTTCGGCCCAACATTTCCCATTAGTGAAAATAAGCACCTGTTTATAGCCAAACACATCTTTTACGGTTGTACAAACTTGTACGGAAATGAGGCAGCCAGCAGTCCTCTGTATCGAATATGCTTGTCAACACCCATAATATCACTTTCCCAGGTTTATAAGACACATCTGTCATTCACAATCACAGTCAAGTGGAAAAAAACGTGCTCCATAACATAAAACATTCGCTTATTTATGGCCAGGAATAAATGAGCGTGGCACAAACCGCCACCCCGGAGATCATCTCTAAGTAAGTCCACATGACATGAATCAAGATGAACGACATTTTAAATGGCGCGCCGTTACAGTCCTAACAATATTGCGAGTTGAGTTAAGAACAAATGATTTCATCCCATATAGCCTGGGAATAATGGAAAAAGGCTCCGACATTATTGGCCATTTTTCCCCCTGGAAGCTATAGAGACTGACATTAATCCCAACTGTCTGTAAAATTGAAGCAATAAAAACCACGAGCAGTGGCATCAAATGTGAGCGCGGCTGCATGCCTCAAAAATATAGATCCACGGACAAACAATGATATACTTGATTGTTTCAGTAAAGATTCCAGGACTCTGCATTCCCTTTGTTGTACAAGAGAGAGACATTACACCGGTGGATGGAATATGACCTCATTTGCTGCAAAGAGAAAATTTAATTAACAGAGCAAACAGACTCTGCCAATATGCCTCCATCGAGACCGAAGAGGAGAAGAATTACCTTCGTAAGAACAGGAATTCTATCCTGAGGACGGACGCGTGGTAGCTGCTACGTGAGGCATTCAATGGACGATTAAAAAAAAGTAACTAGTCTGAAGAAAAGCAACTGGATAAATTAAAACTGCTCTCTTTCTTTCATTGTTGTTTTTGTGCCAAAGTAAACTGAAAAGCCTCAGAGGAGCTGCGTGCTTATTGTTTTAATAGCTCCTCTCTTGGCCAAATTTACTTCCACACACGCAGACTTCACATCAGGAGAAAAGACCTTCAAACATAGATCCGGAAATCTTCTGTGATTTCAGATTTAACTGATTCTGATTGAAATGATGACAAATGCTCGATGAGATGCAACAGGATTGTCCTAATTACCGATTTCTTCATCATATTACATAATTCGTTGCTACCTTAAACTCTGGACACCTATTTGACAATTGACGTGCAAACAACACGTTCACAAGAGATATGTCCTGTTACCAAGACAGCCCAAATGACCACCGCCATCCTTTTGTGTTGAGGACTGAACCACTGGTCGGGAGCTGGGAACCATCAGGGTGTTATTGGGAATGAGATAAAACTGCAGAAGAACACCTCAAGCGCTCACGTGGAAGTGCATCATCGCCCCCTCAGAATAAACACGCAACAATGGGCACAATAAATGTCACTCTGCATCATTTCCCCGCCTTAAATCTAAATTTTGTAATTGGTTCTCGTGCTATTAAATTCCTGGTAGAAGTGAGGGGCGTCCAAACTTGGGTAAACAATCTTAAGCCTAATTTGCAGTGAGACGTGACTGGCCCTGTGGCAGTGTGCAACTCCAATTATGATAAGGAATTAAGCACATGCAATCAAAAGATAGAACAAGATAATGTGCAAAGATACATTTAGCAAGCGCGCCAATTAATTGGAGAGGCACGGAAGGCAAGCGATGATGTTTCGACACTGGGATATTGCAATTGGGAAATATTGATTCCAGTAGCACCTGTGAAATAGACACATTTGTCCCAGCGAAAGGAGCCGGTGCTGTCAGGGAGTCCAGTGTGCTTGGTGGCCATTGTCTGTGACTGCTGTCTGTGCTCGGTGAACCCAGGAGGCAGAAAACGACCGAGTTCACCGGCTGATTAATGAGTTTTCCGCCACCGGTTGTCAAAACCCTTACTCTGGGCGCGCGACGCTCCCAGCCTTTTTTATGTGAGGAAAAATAAAATAGGACCCTTCGATGGACCAATTTAGTGGAGAAAAATTAATTATGACTCTGGCAGACTGGCCAGGAGCGGCTGGAGGTAATGACAGAAAAGCAAATGGAATGGAGGTTTATCGGGTTGGTAAATTTGAACCGAATACTGGCTCCTTCAGAGCGACGGCAACATATGTTGAATCTGTTTAGCTGCCGACTGTCCAACTGTTGGGAGAGATGATGAGATTAATTAGGAGTGAGATGGCTGCTGAGGGAGTGATGAAGCTGTCATTATACAGTAGGTGTTGAGTAATGATGACTGCCGTCTCTTTATCCTCCATGAAACAGCCTCCGCCACGTCCGTAACTCTGACCCAATTAATACCGCAGGTAAACAGGCAGCTCCCGTCTCGCCCGCGGACACCGTCCTCCTGAGAGAGCCGCTGAAATGAAGCTGTGTTTTATCTGTGCATCATGGTTGGAAAGTCAACTTGACAGAACAAGGGGCACTTGATAAACAGTCTATCTAGGGCAGACACTGTATCGCAGGTCTCTCAGGGGGCGCAGACAAAGCCCCAGACATTACAGAGGAACCCAAAGCAAATTATCCTGACATGGATGAAACAATAGCAAATTGGACAAATGATATAATTTGAGTCGTATAGGCCTCTGCAGAGTCGGGTTGTTTCTGGCACTCGGAGGGATTTGGAAACAGGAATAGCGTTTGATGGTAAAGGTCAGGAAACAAAGGTGGCTCCCTGCTTGGTTTCCACAGAGCGACGGCGCCTCGTCCCAGCAAAACACGTCCTGCCGGCAAATGTATTCATTATTTCCTTCCTGTTTTGCTATGTGCTTCATACGAGAGGAGCCCGGCTTTCATTATTCAGGAGTGGTATTTGCTGAAGGTGGGGAGATGCGAGGGATGGCGGAAGGTGGCGTCCAGGAGGAAAGGGTGCTCTCATTTTGCACCGTGGTTTTCTGTGTTTCTGACACAAACCAGAGCTCCTCACTGCTGCTACACAAGCACAAACAAGCTAATGAAACACCTTTTGATTCTTCATTAGCTCAGCTAATTTGGCCTGATTAAACACGAGGGAACGGAGCCGCGCAAACGCCACTCTCCAAATCAATTACTTCTGCCGTTAAATAAGTTCAAAGGGAAGATGTCTCTCTGGGATCCGGGATTCCTGAGATGGTCTCCGGATGTCTCCGCAAGTGGAGAGGCGGTAGGTTGGGGAAATCTCGGTCTAGACTGAGTGTGCACTTTTCAGCAGGAGGGAACCACGGCGAGTCATTAATCACCCGTCGCTGACACTGAAAACCTTCTGCTCCTCGTGAGGACAAAATAACCTCTAAAAATGAGGGGGAACTAAGTGCTAAGAGACAATGGGACGAATCCCGGTAGTTTATGTTCCTCCTAAGCACCCTGAGCTGGAGGAGCAGTCAGCTCTATACAGCAGCGGGGAGGGATATTAGACGCGTGGCGTCAGTGACGCGGCCGTCTTGCCACCCAGTCGACCCTCTGGAGCATCTTTAAGTGCATGTGTGAAAATTGTGTTTTTGCAACAACAAAACAGCGAAGATGAAGAAAAAGGAAGAAGAAATACTTAAGCACCTTTGACCTTTTATTTATGAAGACTGCAGGCAAATTTCAAAATTTAGACTTGGAATAGGACGCTCATTGTAATATTTAAAGGTTTTGGGTTTAGGGCTGTTCTCTCCTTGTGGCAACAGCAATCTACGTACTGTGGACAGACGAGACATGTGACTGAATCATGAATGAATGAGTGAAAAAAAACAGCCTCACATTTACAGTAAAACACATCTACATGGCGGCCTGAAGCTGATTGATTAATGGAGACAGAGCATGGCGAGCCATATCAGGGCCCCTGCACAGGTTAAGTGGTGCTAAGATTGTTTTCTATAGTGTATGATTAGAGGATGAGGAGGGAGACTTGGCTCTTCCAGTGTTGTTGACCCCATAATCACAGGGGGTCTTTTGATCTAACCTGCCCCAACAACTTCAATCAGTCACACCGCTGCGAGACGGAAAAAAAGAGGGACAGAGACACACAGAGAGAGAGAGAGAGGTTACGAGTTTTCTCAAACATGATACAAGCATGCACAAGCTTTCTAAGCTGATTGCAGTGACTTCAGGAGAATCCGCCGAATATTTATCTTAAATTGTTCAAGCAACGGAGGCTGAAAGGGTTCTCTCAATATTATTGACATTACATTTCATGATAGTTGATTAAGAAAAAAAAACAACGTTTCCCTCTTGATCTTGGGGCCGTCCGGTGCTAACAGTCTCTGCGGAGTGTAACATAATTATCTACATCATCAAAAGCAATTATGAATGCATAAATTGAATGCATGTCTACGTCCCCATTGTCCCTCGCACATTTGTCCCTCGCAGAGATAACAGGACATTAACATGACAATGCAGGGGCCAATAATGGAGCGGTCCATCTGGGGTTAAGACGACACGGCAATAAGTGCGACAGGGAGATGCTGGGAGAAAAAATAACCTATTTCATTTAAATGCAGATACAGAAGACAAATTTAACGTGTGTAAAATCTCAATAAAATGAAAAACACGCACAAAAAATATTGCTAGCTTGAAGTGAGCAGCGTGTTGGCTATGCTCATATTACTGAAGGAAAATAATAATACTTTAAGGTCTCTTGAGGATCTCAAGCATTAGTTTTTGTTCTGTTATCAGAGAACCAAATCCCTGTGGGGACCTTCAGACGGACGATTTCTAGAGTAACTACAAATGGTTTTCATGTAAATACATAGAAATACCTGAGCGGGTTAGTTTTATTTGTCCTCGGAGAGCTCAGGGCACCAAGTGCGGGTTCTGTTTTATCTCTCCAGCCCCATTAAAAAATGATCATTTCAGAAGGTTTGATATTTGAGCAGGTCGTTCAGGAGGAATCCTTCATCAAACATCCTCATCTTCCATCAACAGGAAGTGATAAATGCCTCTAAATGCTGGATCCACATTATGATCCAGATCTGCAGCAGCACTGCCTCATGTTTGGACCCTTTTCTTTTTTTCTTTGAGCCGTCTCACCAGGTCTTTCCCTCCTCAGCCAAGAGGCTTGAAGAATCCCTGACAGCTCATATATCAAGGGAGATACTCACAGCAGCCCTCCTCTTCCTCTTTCAATGCACAGGATAAGTATTTTAATTAGTTGGCTAATTGTCTAAGTAATTGGGAGACAACTTAGCTCAAAGAGTAATCAATCTCTACAGGCCTGTGTTCTATCACATCAAAGGATCTGTAATTAACGCTGCGAACGCCGGGATGGTCTTTGACTGAGCTTGATGGCGTGCCACAGATAACACAGAGGTGGAGGAAACGGATACCGGAGCCTTCCAGTGAGCATTCGCAGGTGTCATCGCCGCCATACCCAGGCATGCCCTGTAAACAAGTGACAGCTGCATTTATTAGCATTAAATTTTGTAAAATTGTGTTTGGAGTGCGTGGAAAAGGAACCAAATTAAATATGGCCGTCTGCAAAGCTACAAATGTGCATCCTCCCGGTAAATTTCCCATAAGAATAGCTTGATTTTGACAACAGAATTGGCAATTCATTAAGTGTTTCCATACAGCGAGTATCAATTTCACTTTGCAGCGGAGCTCACACCCGGCATTAAAAAAATTATACATTTGGGATGAACAAGACTAATCATGTCTCAGACTCATCCGTTTGAGGCCCCTTAATTTCCCCACTGTAGAAAACAAGACGTATAATGAACAATTATACATCGAGTCGATTTCAGCATCGCGCAGAAGACTTAATTAAAATTACTAATGAAAAAAAAAGGGCCGCTTACAGTGCGGACGTTTACTCATCAATTTCTAAATAAGCAAATGCTTCGTCTTCATGAACTGTAATGACAACGACCCAGGTGTCAGCCCTGTTTTTTTCTTTTTTTCACAGCCCTCTGAATAAAATTAGCTACCACGCAACCGCCTTGTTATCCATCCTAAAAAGACTTTGGCGTAATTGGTCAAATTGTGGAAGGAAGCAGCTACAAAACAACGCATTATGCGGCGAGTGTGGCTCGTGATATCAATTAACAGATGTGTTGGAGATGCAGGAATGAACGACATGCTAGTGGCAGTAGCCTAAAATGGATAATTATGATGAAACATCCAGAGGAGGGCAGCCACTGGAAGGAAGATATTCCCTGAAGTGTTCCCCTCCCCCCTCTGGCCCCTGCGCTCCCTGCCGCAAGGCACAATCCTGGCAGTGGCACTGACAGATTGACAAATAAGGTTAATAAGTACTTTCCACCCCTCCTAAAGGCTAATCAAATATTAATCCTTGAGGTGTGGTCAGCAGAAATAAAAAACAACAAACAATTGGTAGAAGGGAATTGATTAGATTGATTCGCTCCCTCTCTCTGAATACTTGAGGCTGTGTACAAGAGGAACAGGAAGAGGAGGAGGAGGAAGCTGAGGGAGGACTGAACTGCAGGAATTCATTTCAGAATGAGAACAGACAAATATTTGGATATGCTCGCTTAAAGCAATTTAAATTTTTAATCCACCTCCTCCTGGTGACGTTGGTCACAAAGTTTTTTTCAACACACACACACAGACACACACGCACACACACATCCTCGTAATTGTGCATTTATGGGAACTCAGATACAGTACAGTAACCAGTACTCAACCATCCCAATGTACCCCCTAATCCTGACCTAAATCCAATTCAAAAACTCGACCTTAAAACCACATATTGCCCCTTTACCAGTCATTTCAACTTGTGGGGACCGGCCTAAATGGTCCCACTTGGTAAACATGTCCTCACTTTGATAGTAGAACAAGTAGCACATATAAGGACACAGACACACACACCTAAAAAAGGGTTTTCACCTGAAATTCTACTAATGACACTGTGAATATAATACAGCCGCCCTAACGATTAATGACAAATGTTTGATTTTCCACTCCCCCTTTCCAGCGTCAAACACTTTTCACTAATCTGAAGCCTCGGGACATCTCCGGGCCTGCTGGACCATGTGAGCACAGCCGTGTACTGATAGGGCAAAATTGGATCCGGTGAGAATGCAAAGAGGCTTATCAAGCAACACTTCCAGGCAGTGCTCTCCGCGAGAGCATATGTCAACATCATTTATTAGATGTGGCCGGGGACTAAATTATGTATGATCACAAAACGGGGAAAAAAGGGGGGGAAATGGGATCACACACAGCAGGTAGGTAGAATAATATTTGGAGAGAATATGAAATTATTAATAGAGGCCCTTAAGGGACAATATTTGTTAACATTAACCGGTGAGTCATTTGTAATGCTTCAAGTCTATAATTAATCATTTTGGACACATAAAATCACATATAGAGGTAAGTGAATGTTTTGTTTGCTCTTGTGTTTCTAAAGGAACCTTACTGTTCCTGGCAACTGTGATTTTTTTTTTTTTTTTTACATAAATGTGAATTGTAAATTAAAAACATTTCTGAATCTCACAGGCTTTTAAAAAGAAAGCGTGGATGTGGCATTTAAAAACCTGTTAACACTATTTCCCTCACTCCTGCCAAACATATACTAAGTAGCTTTAATATTGCCAGATGAGCAATCTCTCAAGTAAAATACTCTTCAGAGATACTGTGTAATTGACTCCACGTCTAACAGTATGGAACAAATCCCACTAGCAGAGGGAGTTGACAAATTGCATTAAAAACACTCAATTGGGCCAGGATTGGATAGAAGCTCATGTTCCTCCTTATCCCATTAAATATGAACCAGTTTAATCTCTAAAACTTGCTGACATGTGAGGAAACGCTTAAGCATGCAGCCCATTTTTGATTTGAGGGAGGAAATCGAGGCACAACAACGCAGCCCGTGTACCGACGAGTGCCTCTGTCTGTGGGGCGCACCAGCTCGACCCCCCCTCCATAAGCAGCAGAACCACCCAGTGGCGATCACACCATCGTTTAATACGGGCTAACAGCAGCCGCGTCGTTTGTTTCAGCTAGCTCCAACCGGGAGCAACGTTAAAGAGACTCCGACTGTCAAATCGTCCAAGTTTTTTCTTCAATGGCTTACCCGATTTGAACATGTTCCGCTTCCTTTCATGACATGTAAACAGGTTTTGACATGGGTCTGGTTAAATGTGTAAGAAATGCTGGAAGAAAAAAAGGAAAAGGGAAAAAAAAAAATCACCAAACCTGTCAACACACAGTACCTGCTTTAAATCTGTTCCCCATTTCAAGCAATCTGTGGGAACCAGGCCTGTGGAGTCTAATCCTGTTTTCATCCGTACCCCCCACAACATCCGCCTCATCTGTATCACACTTTCAATTCCACTTGCTGCCGCCTTTGTGTGATTTTCATTTGATCTCGCTTTTAAAATTCAAAATCTATTCAAGGGTTTTTTGAGTTGGATTCACGCTGGTGCTGCCGAGCCCCTGTTTGTGCTCCAGATTTGGAATTGCAAATCAGCAGCGTGTTTATTAGGGAGAGGGAGTCCGAAATTCCCCGGCATCACCTTTCATAGATCTGCGGGTTTAAAATGTTAACAAGGGTGTTTTAGCAAGCTGATTTGTGTGTGTGTGTGTGTGTGTGTGTGTGTGTTTGTACGCATGTCCTTGTATTGGCTGCATATTGAGTACCAAGCTACTCTATTCTACTAGCAAAGTGGGGACATTTTTGCATAGCAAGTCCCTTTTGGCTGGTCCCAAAAACTTCAAAGGACTTTTTGAATGTTGCGTTATGTGCATGAATGTCCCCACAGAGGTACAAATACGAGTTTGTGTGTGTACTTGTGAACACAGAACTCATGGTAAAAGTCAGCTGTGGCTTTTGTCGGACTTGAATTGTGATTAATTAGTGTTACCTCGCTGCACAAACACTTAAAATAGATGTTAAAAAAAAAAAGTAAAAATTTTATTTCGTACAGTGTGTTTATGTTGAATTTCCTGAACTTTGAAGAGCTTTGCTGAAACATGTTGGCTAATTTCATACGTAATTTTGAGCTCTTACAGAGTCACCGAGCGATGGATCCTGTTACACGGGCGAACGTACACCAGATAATCACTGCTTCCAAAATATCAGCACGCTGGATTTGCAGGTACAGAAATCAAGCAGATCTACGGGTACATATATGCCAGGCAGCTCCGAAATAACCTTTTCATTTCAGGCATTGTTGCAAAATGTCAGCATGATATTGCCTTGTTACCCAGGGCATCATCTGCACGTTTGCAGTGCTGAAATATTGTCTTCGGAAGCATAAGAAATCTGTACATTCACGCCTTGTCTGGTTGATTCCCTGCTGTGGGTTGGAGAAAGTATCAGACACAACGTGCACTTTGGATTCATTTTGCCTCAGATGGGACAATAGCCACATCAGCGCCATTAAGAGTCCCCCAGCGGAGGAAAACAAAGTTTGGACTGTTCTATGGAAAGAAATTTTATATGGCCTCTCCTACTTTCTGCACTCTAAAGAGCACATCGTCATCCGATGGTAACATTAAGAATAAAGATCCACTCTGTTGTTTTTCTAAATGTCAACGCGGCATAAATAACTGAATATTCTCTGCTGGTGTATACGTGGGCAGACCTAAGCCTTTCTGTTCCTTCTAGACATGTTTGTTTTTGGAATAAGTTATGAACGATAATCTCATTCTTATCGGAGCGTATCCCTGCTGTACTCTGGGCCCTGTCAGGGATTAAGGCGAGCTTCCTGCGACACTTCCTGCGACACAATGCCGACAGACGTCGGTCCGCCGCTGACATTCTTGTTGATATTGGCGGCTAAAGAAGGACGCCGTCGTCAGAGTGTTGAACCGCCGGCGGGACTTACGGGGATGAATATTCCTCTTTTGTCAGGGGTGCTGGATGGACTTATCACGTGTGGCTGAATGCGCCGTGGCGCTGACCTGCAAGTTCACACAACAGAGCCGTCTTCTTCCCGGACAGGCCTCGCACGCGGAAGAGCTGAAACATCACAAATGCAAACGCGTCGTTGTCGAACAGCTGCTCGCGGAGGTGCGCGTGTAATGGACGGCGTGTAATGGAGGGTCAAAATGTCGCTGCTTTTAGCGCCGCCACTTGCTAACCCGGTCGGTTCTCCGGCGGAGGCCCTGGTTAGCGTAAAATAACAGAGGAGGTTAATGACGAACGATTTGTAGCATCAAAACCACAGGTTGTGCATCTCTGCGCTGTTTGCACCCTAATGGATTTTATTCCTCTGGATAGTTGCTGAAAGCGTGCATAAATTTGTCTGAAAGCGACTCTATTTTTCATGGATATGAAGCCATATTAAAAGCACAACTTAAGCCACTAGGAATTAATTCGATGTTATGAAAATGCACTTTTATTTTCACCCTTCTTGTGCGTGCGATGGCACAAGCGGCAGGGTCAGACGAGCACGGGGGGACTGATTTTGGAATAAATAGTCATTTTTCCTGGCAGAAGCAGAGGATCAACCAGAGGGAAGACAAAACACAACTTTTAATAAACCGTTTCACTTGTATTTCATGCTTTTATGAGAATAAACCACCAGATGATTTTGTCTCTCTGTGTAAAAATCTCAGTTTACTCGGCAGCGGCACCAAAATAATGAGAGAAATGTGATATTACGGGTTATTTTTGACACTTTCATGTACAAACCACAACCGTGAACCCTTTAAATCAACTGGGAGCAATTAGCAGCTTTGACAGTCCTCCCCCACACTACCTCCTTAAACACGCTATACATTTTTGTGTGAATAAAATTAATTTAGGCGTCCATTTACATAATCATTTATATCAACCCATAGCGTGTCATCTTCTTTACCTGGGCTGCAGACACTAATAGCTGTGGTGCAGGCCTTTCCCTTGACATTTGGAGGTTAATTTGCAGTGCTTTCATGGTCATTTATTGATGGAGGGCTCAAAAATTAGCATTCACCACGCTTTTTATTGACAGAGGTGTTTAATAACTCATCAGCGCAGAAGAGGAAATGTGCTCCAGTCTCACGGCAAATATTTTTAGTTCCAACAAGGCCGGGAGATAACAAGGGGCCCGGAAGTTTTCCGCAAATTAATTCGTGTCAGGCTGCGTTGCAGAGCAGCGACGGGGATGTTTGGAGAAAAATTCTGCAGGAAGTCAAGCCCGAGGTTGGGTTAATGTGTGTGCAGGGATTTGGAGATGATGAACCTGCACGAGCAGCCTCCATCCAGATGGGCCTGGCCAGTGCGGTGGAGACGGATGAGGGAAGCGGAGGGACGGGATCCTTGTCCTCGCCACAGGTTTTCCATTCAAGTTTGGCATATTTGCAGCCCGGCTCAATCGTTTACAGCTTTGCTCGTTTTTCCAACCACACGATCGACAAACGACACCATCGTTCCCCCCGTTCCCCGCGCCCGTCCGAGAGCCTTTTACCTTTATGATGCAATTATCGGTTTGTGGTTCACAAACATTCCAGGACAACAGGTCCTGCTTCAAGGACCTTTTTCCTAAAAGAGTTTTTCCTAGAGACGGACACTTTTTGGTCACCTGCACTATCTAAACAAGGGAGGATTGAATTGAACTGAGCTTTTAGAGACACTTTATTATTATTTTAAAATGATTCTCTTGAATAAATAAGTTTAAACCCCACAATTCCATGATCTCTTATATAATTCCTCGCTTCCTCCTGCACGCTTATCTTCCTCCAACCACTGTTGCGCGTGCCTATGTATAATTTCCCAGCTGCAGACTCGCGCGGCATGTCACCGAGTCAGCCCCAGATATACGGTACTTATGTTCAAAGGAAGTTCTAATGTGGAGTGATGGCCGGGGCTACGGCAGCCTCGGAGTCGTTGACACACAGCTGTCATTGCTATAAATCTTTGCAAATCCACAAAAAAGAAAAAAAAAATCTCTCACTTGAGACAACTTTGAGTGTTAAATTGCTTCTTCTCATAAAGTACATGTATTCGGAATTATCTCAAGTCATTTAACCAGCAGGGGGCCGTTCCTTTAGCTTGTCTGTATGACCGGACGTAAATAAGAAAAAGAAGCAAATCTGCCTTCTGACATACGCAGCGGTTACTGGACAAGGTTAATCCTGCAGGTTAATAAATACAATGCATCCCCCTCTTAATAGCGCGCTCGGCTTTGTCGGAGTTTCTTTATCTGCAGGCTTTGTCTGCGAGGCTGTTATATAATTATATCATTGCATTTGTCATTTGGCTTCACCCCTGGGGTGAGCACCAAATTAAAGTACTGAGTATGTTAGCTTTATAAGCAGAGCGTCTGCAACACAAACCATAACAAAAGTTCATATTTTCTGTGTAATGAATGTTACATTATTTATACCATGAATTATGGATGAACCTGTTCCGACCTGCGCTGCCGTGAACGGGACGGCGTGTAATCAATCTCTGTCCGACGGACCTTCTCCGGCTAGCCGTTATTAGCGATGGCCCAAGTGATCCTAGTGAACGCTAAACGCTTGTGCATCGTGGAATGTTGCACTATTTACACTGCTGCCAGCGGTGTGGGTTAAAATATCATCGTCTCACAACTGCACCGATCTCCAGATTGTGGCAATGGAGATTAAGCACCTCGCCGGTTTAGCGTCACCGAAAAGCTCATTGAGGCAAACTGTTAATACTTTTCACCAAATACTATAGAGAGTACACATTAAATGACAGCTTCCTTTGAATTAATACACTTTGTAAGTTCGCAGGCAGCCGTATAAGCACTGAGCTGAGATAGCGGGGAAACATTATTCATGGTGTTTTTCATCCTAACTCTACTTTATTAGCTTATTTGATTCCCCATTCTCCTCATAGTTGATTCAATACATTTCCTATTTGCATAAAACTGTCCAGTAAGATTATCTTCACTTATTCGATCTATCCTAAGAGTCACCTTGTTCAGGATCTTATATGAATAATGAGATTTTAAATTGGTAGACACTCACACAGAGAATGAGGCATTTACAGTTAATTCATCTCATTGAGTTACATTGCTTAGAGGTATTGGAGGGTTTAGATTTTCATTCAAGCATCATATTTAACAGTGTCTGCCTCCCCCACTTTGCTGCCATTGAAATTTAAATGGCCTGAGCCTGACAGATCCAATATTGCGACCCACTGTTGCTGTTTTCCTGCCAGCGAATATATTTTCCAAATCTCTGCGAGGTCGGAGAATGAGACTCCAAAAGAGAGAGATCACCAAAGAGGTTCCATGCCCCCGCCCAGAAGGAATATTCCAACCGGATCCAAACAGGAGAGGGTTCTGTCTGAATGTGACTCCGGACTCACATGTTCAAAACTTGGGCACTGTCGCAGATTAGAAATCTCCCTCACACAAATGAGAAGAAAGAGGACAGGAGGGTGCAAAAGGGAGCGGGGGGAGGGGGTTAATTGGCTTTTTATAACTCCAATTAAATAACATTATGCATATACTGGCTTAACGGCTTATATGTGGCCTCCATTAACAATGTCCTCTTGATTGGTTCTCGGACTTAAGGTCTCTTCCTGCTCAGGCGGCTCCTGTCATGGCGCTAAAACCGACGTTTTGAGAAGAAGCTCGCGACGGTGAGAGATTTTACACCCCCTGAATAATTCAAGAAGGAAAAAACTGCGAGCGCCTTCGAAAAAGATCGGGAACCTTGTGCGTCACGGGAAGACGGGCGGAAACGTTATCGGCGCAAGATGTCAATTGAATAAAGCTCATCATTAGAGCCTGTAGTGTGTTATCTTGAAAGCAAAAGAGAGAGAGGCAGAAAGAAAACAAGCATGTGCCTGTCCTGAAGCAGAGCTCCTGAGGTGTTAACTAATCTCCAGTGGCCAGTCTATGCACTGCCTCCTCTAATTGCTCCCTGCATTTCAGTCTGGTGTGAGTGCAGCCATTGTAGCGAGCGCCCAGTCAGCCCCCAGAGGTCTCACACCTTCATTATCACTCTTTATTGCAGAACCTTATACGGGCACTCGGCACCAAACAGCCTGCCCGTTAAAAATAGAGCCTTCTCCTCTCCTCTCCTTTTGGTGGTTTCAGTTTTAATTACTAACACGGAGCCAAAGCCAAAGTCCTCAGCAGGGCTGCCGTTTTTTTTAATTTTTATTGTTCGCTAATTAAAGCGGGGATGGAGTTTATTGAAGGGACCCTGACTCTGCTCTCTCATCTATTATTAAGAGGGCAGGACAAATCATTTTCAAATTTATATGCTGAAACCTGTCTGGGGACAAGTGCAGGGTGGTAAAGGTTGGGGGAAGACGAGCTGAAAACGATGGCGCGCATGTGGCCGAGACCCTGAAGAACGCGGCTGTTTAAGCTAGCTCTGAGGAAGCGGCTTTGGCTGATTAACGCCATCCGTGTTGGTGCAGCAAAGCTTAATTTCGGTCATTACGCGACGAGAGCCCGATAGATCCGCGGTAGCCGCATTAGCAAAGATAATGGCATCGATTGGCGGACCCCTCTTGTGTTCTCTGTGTAAACAGTGGGCATAAATACCAAAACAGCAGGGTGGTAACGCCACAGCACAATTTCCGGCCAGATTGCCGTCCTTAGTGATTCAGCAACCCCCTCCATCTCGCATTCTTAATTATCTCAACAGCCGCGACCCCGACAGCTGCACAGGTACCAACAGAACAAAGAAAAGTCTGACGGGGGACTTGCAAAGGTACAGTAGGGACAGAAGATACTTCCCAGGCTGTCGTCATGCAGGAAATCCTTCACCTCCGTACGTTTTCCTGGCTAAATCATGATGACGATGGCGTCTGTACCGTAAATTGGCCTCAGACGGATGAGAGGAACATAGCAGAGGAGCAATTCCACACCGAAAATTAGCAACGTAGAATTAGAGAAGGAAAATCTTCAAATCTGGTTTCTAACCTTTATAAGATAAGGTAGAGCGAATTGAAAAAGAGAAATAATTAATTTAGCCGAGTGAGGAGCAAGAGAATCCTCCTTTTGCCTAACAAGCAGCTAGCATCTTGAGGGCAATTAGTCACTGTCATATGAGGGCAAATGTAGAACCCTTTGCACGCTTGTTAAGTAAAAACTTACACGGAGGTCACTGACATGTAGGAGGAATGCAGTGTAACCACAGAACTAAAGAAGAGTTCCAGAGGAAAATAAGCCCGACAAAACTCCGCTAATACAATAAATCAGTGTCTGTGTAATTTAGGTGTCATCAAACTGGGGCTTTTTTAACCCAATAAGTGTAAAAACACCAACCAGCTTTTTGACACTTTTTCCAGACTCAAATGTAACAAATTCCATTTCTGGTGGTTCTTTTTTTTTAAAAAAAATAAAAAAAAATAACACACTGTTCATGTCACAAGGAGAGAGGGTTTGAATTTCTAAAAAAAACCCAATATGTTACATAATCTGGAGAGCGCTGCTTTTATTCTCTTTAGCCAATTATGTTCTGCATGTGCCTGATTTATTTCCGTCAGGGCGCTTGTGCAGGAAACATGAAACGAACCCTCAACCGCTGCTATGCAAAGTGAATTTCACAGCCCTCCAAAGTGCGATTGTTTAATCTCGCCATTTCTATGCATTGTAAATGTAAGTTTCTTTCAGGGTGGATTTTCCCCCCCCCCAATACATACAGGGGGGATATATAGGTCAGAGACCCTGGCGCCTTATCAGTAATTCGCCATTGCCTGGTTATTAAGGACAGCTTAGGTGGAGAGGGCTGGAGTACCAGGAGGGGTTAAGGTGAATTGATTGCCTGTGGACATGTTAAACATGACCCTGTCAGGCCTGCGCTCCACGCCTAAAATGCACCAACCTGTGCACCTCACACCAAGTAATCAGCTGTGGACTCTTTAATAAAATTCAGAAAGCCCTGAGAAGTTTCCCCCCGGGGACGGCGCCAAGTTGGAAATAATCGAAACCCGCGGCAAGACACATTTGCACTGTTACCTTAGGAGGCACAGAATGCCTGGTGCTCTGGGGCTGTAAAAAATGCTGGTTTTGGAGGTGGGGATGTGGGGGGGTGTGGGGGGGGGGGTCGGGTCTGAATGTAATGGAGGCATGTATGTAGTTTGCTGCAGTCGGATGTTAAACAGATTGGAAAGTAATCGCCAAAGTGTCTGCGCTTCTGCCGCCTGTGAATGCAGTCGGCAGCTTGCAGCAGAGGGGCAGTGGCAGGGTAATTACGGGGTAACTTGGGCTCAATCTGTCTGCAGACGCCCTCCCTCTTGGAAGGGGGTGTTTCCCTTGATTAGCCTGACTCGGGGTGAAGCCCCCTCTGCAAACGGCAGATTGAAGTTCATCACGGGGGTCTCAGCTGCCATTATGTTGCCATGAATTGCTGGCTGCAAGAAGGTGTTGACAGGAGCAGCTGGACATCAGAGAGTGATGAAAAGGAAGCAAAATTCATGGAGGAAGCAGACAGAAAGCAGCACGGGGGAAAAGATGGAGGACCAGTCGCCTTGTGGCGGAGGACGGGACTGCAGTCATTGTAGTCCGCCTCTCGGTGTTTGTTTATGCGGGGAAAATCTGATAAAAGTTAAAAAGAGTGTTGTATTTTTTGTAATGGAGCTGTGCAGCAATACTAAGGGACTTGGATGTTTAAGTAGAACTACAATACTGACCTTTCCTGCAGCGTACTGGCAAACGCACAATAAGTGCGGTTGAAACAAATGGAATCAAAATTTAGACTCCAAATTTTACATCATCACTTTGTGAGGAGATTTCAACGTGACTGCGGGACATTTTACACACGGTACAGTGTTCTATTGTCTCCCAAGTGCCGCTTCGTAGCTCGTGTGTGTGTGTGTGTGTGTGTGTGTGTTTTGATGAATAGAGATGGTGCCCTAAGGTGAGGACAGACTATATTGGTGTGATTCTACCATTCACTATATTAATGAACTGCCTAAAGGCGCAAATTATGTTTTAATGGGTGTTACTTTACTTGCTCTGTTCTGCCACACACAAAAGCCCTTACACTCATCTGCCCCTCCACCGTTTTTATTCAAAAACATTGGGGTATTTTTGTCTTTTTTTTGTCATTTCGTAAAATAAAATTAAAGCTTCTCATTACATTTACACACCTCCAAAGTTTCTGTTGCTGCACAATTGGGCCTTTAAATGTAAAACGTTAAGTTTATTATGAAGTGAATGTGGACAAATAAGTTAAAAGGAATAAGAGACTTTAGGGGAGAAAAAAATTGTTTAAAACCAGCAGCGTCGTGGTCAACAAACAATTTCGGCCTCAGTTCAAATTTTTTGCTCAAATCCAATTTTTTTCTTTGGTTCGGATCACACGGGGGCCAGTCTGCTTGGTCTAGTTTTAAAAACAGCGTGTGGCCCCAACGGACCCGTTCGGACATTTCATTGGAAATTCTTTCAAAAACAGAGCGATTCCGAGAGGAGCCTTCAAGTTTGGCTTGCACCGAAGTGTCACCCCAAACAGGAATCAAGTCTAAGGCTACATTATCCACTGGCTAACTCCAGCTTCACTGTCCTCCATGTTTGTCGTCGCCATGGTGACTCCCTTGTCCGTTTTCCTCATAATTGTGACGCTCGCCGCTCCAGAAAGGCGTTAAAGTCAACCGTGACCTGGCTGTTCAGACCGCAGTCGCGTTCAAGAGAATCCGATACGTATCCGAAAATACGAGTTTTGCTGTTCATTCAGGTCACATTTGAGCGAAAAAAAATCCGATTCAAGGTCACTTTTTTTGGCGTAGCCTTAGAGACGCCGCGTCAGGCTTTCCTCCTGTGGTGCGTTCTGTAGCGTTCTCAGGCTGGGCGGGGCCGACCTTCTCTCATCTACGTACACCTGCCGGCCGAGCTGCTCCACCTCCTCTCGGCTTTGAAACACCGGTTCATTCAGCCACTCCTCGCCAGTTTGTTGTGAGAACGTTTGGCTCGCCTGCACGTTTGTTGACGTCTCCAAGGGCGATCCGGTTAACGTTTTCTCCCCCTGTTGCAGTCCACCCTCTGTTCCCAGCCACGGCAACCAGCGCAGCACATTAACCCCCTTTTGTGGTCCCGTGTCTGTATTGTGGGTCCAGTTGCCAGGCTAGCTTACCGCGCCAGTGCGTGTTTAATCTAATTAGCTGCGTCGTCTCCGAGCCGCAGAGAAAGACAGACAGGCTAACCATTAAAAATGTTTGTTACCAAACACGTCGTGCAAACACGTGGACGCGACCTTCTGCTGTGATTCATCCCTCCGAAGAGGCTCACAAAAACCGCCTCAGCCGTGATTTCCAAACACAGATGGGACGCTCAGACACTGTTTGCGTTTGTAAATGACGCCGTTTCCGACCGCGATCAGTAATTCATGAGGTCTTTTCTGATGTATGTGGTGACTGACTGTGCAAAGTCTTCTGGGAAATCTGAGGAGTCATGTTTGTGTCTGCGTGTAACGGCCCGTTTGTATTGCAGCGCCCCGCCAGCCTGCAGAATCATTGAGCATGCTGCAAAATCAATTGCTTTATTGATCTATAGCTAATTAGAGGAAGATAAATGGTTCAACTAAACAAATACAGGCTGTATAATGAGCCAATAAAGCTCAAGACATATTAATTGAGTTCTGTATAATATGAGGCTATTCTTCTACATTAGGCTGGGCTCGGTGAGGAGTGACGTTTCGGGACGTGGAAAATCTTCAATGCATCTTTTAGCGCATGCAGCTTAGCGCGTTGCGTGCTCAAACCAGTGTAGCAACCAGTTCCCATGTTAGCATAACGCCTCTCCAGTGTGCCACGCGTGTTGTGTGCAGTCAACAGCAATCAAAGGCTAATTAGTTTGAGCTGAGACGAGGTCTGGCCCTCGGGTCAAAGATCATGACTGATGTTATAGAGATGATGGCAGAGGGAGGGAGACAGAAGCGGGGGGGGCTCTGGGATCTGGATCCTCATTAACGAGAAATCGTTGCAGCTAAATCAAATACTAAACTTACACCGAGCGCATATCTGTATCCTGACCACTGTCAAAAAATAAATAAATCTGGATTGTTTGTGTGTTTTTAGCAGAAAATGATGGGAACTGTGACTCCGGAGTCTGAAGATCCTCATTTGGCACACAGTTCAGGAACAGAGTAGCGACCAGGAGCGCCCTCTACAGGCCGCCTCGCTCCCCAGCCTGCTCCTCCTGACAACATGCGCTCTCGCAATGCTTCATTTGTCATAGCAGATGCTCCAAACTATTTTCCCTGGAAGCCTAAAATCAGAAGAAGTAAATTAATATCCTCTCCCCTCCCTTTTCTAAGTCCCCGAGACTCAGTTCATAGCCTGCACTAAGTGCCCTTGTTGACTCAATTGGATTAGCGCTAATATGTAAACACAGGAGGTAAGAGGAGTAATCCTCTAATAAGGGGAGGAAAAAAGAGCAAAATAAATAAGCGCAAATACCAGGCCTCGCCTTAAAGTCAGGCCTCTGTCAGGTAAGACGGATAGATGTGGACCATTAAAACTGGACCGGGGACATTGTGAGGTAAACAGTCGTGACCGTCGGGTGAAAGCGTAATTACTCGTTTGTAACTTAGTTGGATAATGGGAATAAAGCCTCCAGGGGATAAGACAAAGACTTGTTAATTATTAAAGCTTACATCAGCCAGGCACTGGAGAGTTGCAATTATTAATGTTGTTGTTCTTGTTTGTGCTTAAACACTACCTCTGCTGTTAATATGCTCATTAACCAAAATGAGTGATTTTATTACTCCTGATTTGATCTGCGGTCGGCTGAGCGTCGCCGCTGTCGCCGCTCGCCGGAGGATAAACGCCCGCCGACAGGTGATGAGAGGAGAAGAAAAGCCTCCCCCTTCTTTAAATGAAAGGGAAACAGACTGTTTCTATTCACACCAGCTGTTTAACATTTAACTGGTGAAATGTTAAACAGCTCGGATTTGGGCTCTCTTAATATCTGCTGTGTTAATTATGGTGCCGGGAGAAGCAGAGCAGCCCGATCCAGTCTGAATGGGAAATAAAAGACGGTGAGAGGTTTTTCAGTAAATACTCCGGGCAGACCTCCTGCCAATAATGATTTCAGGTGTCCCAACTGTTGTGGCGGCTCTTGGAGATTCTCTAATTGGACCTGTCTGCTCATGAAAAGGCGCCGGTCTCACCAAGAATGCGCGGCTGGCGTCATAAAGCATAATTAGCTTCTTATGACAGCAATTTTCTATGTGACAACTGTTTCCTTTGGCTCATCAGCTGTGTCAAAGACACACGTTTGGTCTTTTCCCGTGTTTTTCGGCTTCGGGAAAACTGACGAACGCAGTCCCGAGAAACATCAGCTGCACGAAACACACACAAACGCACACAAAATGAGTAAAATCAAACAAGCAATTATTTGTGTTCCCTCTCCATTGTGAGTTAAAACCATATGCGGCTTTAAAGGGTGTTCCTCCTCCTAATGGGCCCCGTGGGGACGAAGGGGTTAATTGATGCAGATGTTGTTGGCTTTTACACACGATGCATGGAGCATCTCCCCAGTGGCTCCTATTAGAGGCGCTTTTAATGAAGTGCTAAACAGAAGGCTTTCCTACAGCGGCCCGTCCTCAGGAAAACTCAGTGAGGGAAGCACTTAGCAGGAAAACAAGCGCCTCCATTGATCGCCGTGCCAAATAACGCCATCCTGCCCCCGATCGATGCTTATTTCTCAACTTATGGAAGAGAATGTGAGAGGAAGTCAATCAGGGAGGCGGAGGCGCGGCGCCGCCGAGGCCGCTTTCGAAGTTAATCATTCGGCTGTGATTTGTGATTTGATGGATCAATTAAGTGGCATTTTTTTTGTGGATGATGGGTGTGTGTGTGTGTTGGGTTTAACACGGCTGAAGTGAAATTCACACGTGAATTTAATTGCAAAAAAAATAGCCCTTTGATTCTATAATTGCCAGAGGAAAAAAAAAAAGACCCACCCAGAACGTGCACGAGCCGGTGGAGTTTGGTTAAAGTGGGGTAACGTGATGGGGCTCCTCGCGGGCGTAACCAGCCCACAGTCACTAAATTCTGCTCATTAAAACGACAAACCCAAACACACGGCCACTCAGGCGTGATCTTCAGCTGTGTATGGCATCTGGCCCCCGACGCCGCCCCGCCGCCCCCCGACTCCCTCGAGCATTACCCGCACGTGTGCGCGTGGGCGCGCACGCCTGTGCTGGATCAGATTTTAAAACAATCAGCATTCCTTTCATTTCCAATTTACACCCGTCACAGCCCCCATTAGTGTCCACCGTGATATTAGAGCTTTATAAATGAGGACGGCGTCTCCCTTCTTGTCACTCTGAAGGAGTTTTCCACGTTTTTCCCCAGTCGCTGGGCCGCCATTCGTCAGCCTCTTCCATCCTGATTATCAGGAGACAGCAATTTCAAAGAGAGACATCTTAATAGTGGTGTCAACGTATTAATTAGAAGTGTTAATGAGCTAAAAGCAACCCAAATTAAATTAATGCAGCAATAGACAGAGAGCGAAATTAGCTTCAATTTCTGTAAATGATTCTGAAGTGTGCACAACGTATCAGCCTGTCTGAACATTCCCATCCCCCAAAGCTAATCAAGAGCTACATTGCAATTAGCTGCTTAATTAAAGCAACACTCTGCTCGGCAAATCCGGCACAATTAAGTAATGGCTGTTATAGCATGAAGACAGACTGTATTTTTCTACTGGAGGAAAAAATAGAAAACAACATATTCCATCCCTAATGGCCTGCGGGGGATTGAGCCGGCCAAGATGTGCCAAGATGGAGAGGCTTCTATCTCACGCTTCAATGGGATCTTTGCTCCAGCTGGAAGCCTTGTGAATCAATGACAGCCAGGCAGATCAAACCGTCCTACCCGGGGTGGCTGAGACATCTGAATTGGCAATGACTGGGGTGACTGTGTCCTAATCACCGGCTCTGTTTTAGCAGCTCAGAGGCTTCCAGCTGGACAGAGGAGATCCAGACTATTGACACTTTGCACATATTTCGGCGGTGGACCTGTCACCGTTCCCCGCGGCTACGGACACTGTTGTCCTACAGCTTCTGCTGGTGTCACTGAACGCCCCGGCAGCCAGGAGTAAACAAGGTTCACCGGAGCCAGTGCCCTTTAAGACCGGACGGAGAAATCGGCAACCCATATACAGGCGTTTGACCTAATGTGGCGCCTAAATCCTAAATCGCCTAAATCGTCGCTGCCTTTCTTTTTTTTTTACCTCCCTGGAAATATCAGGATCATCCCAGCTAATGTTTATTTCCTGTTTAAAAAGTGTCTGATCGAAGGGGTGCGAGCTGTTAATAGCAGCCGTCTCTGAGGTGGAGCCCAGGGACCGTGGTGTGAACGCCGCCCTCCGGCAGGTGGAGGCCGCGGCGCCGCCATCAGGTAACCAGGCCGGGCCGCTCCACAGAGACTCCGGTGTGATCCCGTCCCAGTCCCTGCTTCTGCCGGGAGCCGGCGTCTCTCATAAACACCATCTGCCAGATGAGACGGCCGCCGGCTCGGAGCATTTATCGGCAGGTCGAGGCGCCGGTGAAGAAAAACAAAGGCGTCCGCCTCCTCTCGCGGTTTTACCTCCGCCACACGGTTGTCAGTCACGGAAACGTGAAGCAGTAAAAGCATATCCGACTGGGCTGCGCTCCAGGACACGTTCCCCTTTGCCGAAGAGACACCTAAAGTGTTTGAAGCTAAATTAGCTTTTCAAAGGCAATAATTAGACTTCCCACCCTCAAGGTAAATTACCTGCTAACCAACTGAACTGTGTTCTAATTATAGGATCTTGCCTCTGAGCCGTCGCCGAGGAGCCTCGTTCCCAACAAGAGGGTGTAAAACACATGAAGGAACGCGTGTCGACGCCACGGAGCCTGCAGACACACGCGTGTTCTGCTCCCACTGATCTGCAACCCAGCTGGGGAAGGTGGCGAGCGGTGGAGTCACTGTTGGGAGGAATTAGCGGAACATAAACTGGTGACAAATGTCTTCCCTGTGCTGAAACTTTGACATTGAAACATGAAGTTGTTGTTGGGGGGGGTGGGGGGGGGTGGGGGTGTTGCCCTTTGGCCCCGGGTAAATTGTTCCTCTGGGTTACTGCTGATGCTGCCACAAGGGGGCAGTGTGGCAGCGCGTCGCCGGAAAGAGCCGCGCATTTGAATTCATAACCGACGCTCGCACGGCTGCCGCTAATTAATATGTAAATTTGACATTGTTTGTTTGCCGCTGTGTCAAACTTTGATGTGAGAAGCCACTTCCAGGTTAACGGAGATTTAGCGGAGATTGCGGGCTGGAGACCCGCCGCACATCCCCGGCAGCCCGTAATCTAATATTTTACTTAAATACATCAATGGATACCAGCTCAGAACCTGGGAGACGGGCTAATGGTATTTTATTAAGCCAGAGTAATTGAGGATCCCATCAAAATATGTAATTAAACACTTAAGCATAATTATCCAACACAGCAGGAACCCCAATGAATTAATTAAAAATGTCAATACATCAATTTATTTGAATTCCTTTGTCCCCCTTTCTGCTTGTAATAATTAACATTTTAATTGCCTTCATTTGTGGTGAGTAAAAGAAATTCACACTTTATTGGACAGAGCGGATCAGAGCTCGCAGGAAGGTGTTTGCAGGATAAATGTTTAGCCTCCCAGCTGCAGCAGTTCAGGCGTCTGTTTTATAAACGTGTGTGTGTGTGTGTGTTCATTATCAGCCCGGGTGTGTTGCATACCTGGAGAGCCACCTAATATCCTCGGGCCACCGCTACATGTCAGGGCCATGAGAAAGACACACACAAGACAGAGGAACATCTCCGGCCCCGCTGGAGCCATTTACCTTTCTCCAAGTAGGTTCAAGATATTAATTAAGATAAATCGAACTCAATTCACACATTCTGCCATCTGCCTATTTATCAGAATTATGTTAATCACTTCTGTAGGGCAGAAGAATTATTACCCATTTTGTACATAATTCGTATTAATATTCAGAACTAAATGATTTTGCATCCTGGTCCGTGTGGATTCGCCGACGCCGCGACGCCTTTTCAACGCGCGGCGGTGAAGGAAGTGACACACTCGTAATGCACACAGAGTCCGTGACAGTACCCCCCCCCCCCACACACACACACACACACACAAACAACATGGAAATGTATCCGCTCTAATCGTGCACATCCTCGTCATGGTGCACCTCACGCAGCGGCAGCCATCTTCCCCCGATCCGCTCTGTGTCAGTGGATTTGAAGTGGTTCGGCGCTCCGTTCCCCCCCGCCCTCGTCTTTTGGCCGGTAGATGAGCTACTTAATTAAACTCTGAGGAGACAATTAAGACGAGGCGGCTGCTCGAACGGCTCGGGTCACCCCGCCATTACGCGGGGCGGGCCGACAGGTGGCGCGGGGCCCCGTCAGGTGGCGGCTCGGCTAACAAATCGCCGAGCCGGACTGGATTTGGCCTTCAGGTTAGTAAATGTGTGGATTCCGCCGGCCGATGGCACGTCCGGGTCATGGGTGGGGGGGCTGAAGGGAGAGTGCCGGGGCTCCAACAGGGCAGATCACACTCCTGCACGAGCGAGGGACTAATGAGGGTGAGGACGGGGCCAGACGATGCTATGTGATTAAATTTAGATCTGGAGGGAGATCTTGACCCACGCTGGCCCACATCTAAGTGACATTTACCCAAGAGAACCACACTGCAGCTGAGGCTTATTAACCTTTTATAGATCTGAGCAGGGCCGCGCGTCTTAATTGGCAATTGGATTATTAAATAGACCAAATTCAGGGTGATTTGATCCAGGCAGGTGTACAAGGTGGGCGTCGCTCGGAAAGGTCCTCAGAGCAGAGGTCATCAGTTAGCAGGCAACAACAAGCACATCTGCTCATTTTTAGCGTTTTCATGCCAATCTAACGCTGCTGTAGCCTCAATATTTCAGACGTGTCGCATTAAAAGTATAATATCTCGGATGTTACTGTTAATTTTGTATTTAAAAAGAAATAAAACCCGACCGCCTGATTCCCTCTGCAGGATTTTCCAGGTAAAACATCTGAAGCAAAAAGCAGCTTAAAGGTTTTAATCACAGCCATAATTACTTTAATGGGTTTTATTTACTTTGACTTTAATATGAAATAAGGATGAAGTGGATGATCCAAATATCATCAGCACAACAGATTTTTCCCAGCGGCTCTAAAACCGCATCTGTCTCGGCGTTGACGCAGATCTTCGCCGCGAACAAGACGGCCACTTTTATGGACTTTTTACAGTCAGTTAAGATGACCGACAAGCACTGGGAACATTAGTTCTGTGCCACAAGTCTCATACATCAACTGTCTGGTGACAAGTAAGGGAGGGGATCAACATATTCTAAATGAGCAGACATAATCCCACTGAATGTGGAGTTAAGCCATTTCATAATTAGCAGATTTTCTAATGTATGCTGGGCTTTAATGACCTTTGCAAATGAGACTGGTTGTTTGAATTTCCATCCTTCACATCATTTTATCCCTGCCATATCTGCCTGATAGAATGAGTGCGCCGGTTGATGATACGCATAAGCTTAATGAACAAGTGCACACACATCTGAATGGAAACTGATGGGCTCCAGCCAGGGAGATTGGAAACGCATTTCCACACCTTGCATATCATCATCAGGGCCATAAGTGGCGCCGCTCTGACCCGTTAACAATGCATTTCAAGCCTTTTCCTTCAATTAGGGACACTCCTCTCTCAGACTTTGCTCATCAAAATGCTATTAATAATCTGAAAAGACTTCCATCAGCATTAGAGTCTTTTAACGAATGTAAATAACAACATTGTTGCTTATTCAGCAGCGAAGATGATAAGTTTTGCCCGTACAGCCCATTGGGTTTGTTGTCTGAAACTTACAAGAGCAGCGGTTTAATGAACCCTCTTTACAGCCGAGAAACCCTAAAAAATGTAAAAAACCCATTGATAAATTTGCCCCTCACATATATAAGCGATTTAGAAATCTGCTAATTACTCTTATTTTATCACAGCACGACCACTCCAACAAACTTTAAACATGGCGGAACCGGTGAAAGATGTCACATTATCCCTTCCCGTTCCAGATTGGAAGTAGCGAACAGCGAAAGGAAAATTTCAGATTAATCCGCAGATGTGTCGGTGGCGCCGCTAACACATGGCTGGCTCCGCTGAAAACCTCCGACATTCATCGTGTTTTTTTCTGTTTCCCCGCGCGCCATCAGACTCTAATCTGTCTGGGATTTCATGTGTGTTAACACAGTTACAGTTGCAGAGAGCAAACACTTCAACAGCGCCGCATAAATGTCTCAATATATTTACCAGACAATAAACAACCTATTCAGTTGGGGGGATTTGCATGAGAAACGTGAGCATTAGCGGAAAGAGACAAGTCTTCTGCCTTTCTGCCTCCGAGAAGGATGACTTCAAACATGATCCTTTGTCAAACGGGATACGAGGCGCAGCCGCGCAAGCCTCTTGGTTTTGGCAGATCTTGGCTCATAATGCCGTAGATTAGTAACAGCCTGACCACAGAGCTGAAATAAGCTAATTGCTTAATTAGCTGACCCAATTCCATAAGCTTCTTTTAGCATATTAACAAGAGCTATGTAACAAATAGTTGTGTTTTCACAGAGGTGGTGTTTGTTTGAGGAATTACAATAATGAGGATCAAAACACAAAACAGGCAGTCAGTGGCGCTCGTTTTCTTTTTTTTTTTACAGCTTTGTTTTGATTTTACGCTTTTGTTAAAGGAAAAAAAAAAAAAAAAATCCCGATCCTGTTTATTTGGAATTGACAATCCCCCTCAAACAATTTAGCATCTTTTGAGGAACAGTTTCAGTGAAATATCCTGGAAACATTTTCACACGTTTCACAAAGCAAGAGGGGGAATGAGGAGAGAAATTAGATTGGACGATGATTGAAATGGATTAATTTACATTTGCGCCATGCATACTTTACATACATGATCTCTGCACAGTGCAGGGAGTTCTGGGCAAAAGAGCACTATTTGTATGAGATGAACTCATCTATATGCTAATTCATTGGCATGTACAGACCTGCTTCATTTCTTCCATTCAGGTCTGTTTACCTATTAGCACTTATAGATGCAAAGGGAATTGGAATATTAAAACCAAAAAGCTAAAGAATAAGGAGCATTAGCACTACATCACCAGTTATATTTAGCGTATTACGCCTGCATCTCTGCACTTTGTTTAAGCTAAACTGCAACTATTACAAATAAAATAAGCCACCTCTGTGAGTTATGACCGACTTGTTGCCTCCGACAAACCCCCCAAAAAGAGAAAAGCTGCTTAGCATTTCATGGAGTCCTTTTTAGCGTCCACAACATAATTCATGACATTACAGAGTGGAAACACTGACTTGGCCTCATAAGGGGATGTTTGACAGATCAAGCTACAAGTGGCGCAGAAATGCTAATGTAATTTCACAGAAAACCCAACTGAAAGAGATGCAATCAGCCATTCTTGATTCACACAACTCTTATGTTTAAGAGGATGACAACCCTCTTCCTCATTGTCTATGTAATTCACCAAAATTGCCACTTACAGCTGCTAAGAGCGCCACGTTTCATCTCCAAGCTTCCTCTGGTCTTTGCCACTCATCCCATTTTTACTTCCTCAAAAAGTGCCACCACTTCATTAACCTTGCCGGGCGACAGATAAGAGAAGCTGAGCATCAAAGCTGCCTGCCCACAGAGAGAACAGAGCTGCGTGTGTGGTGCAAACCATCCGGCGAGCAGAGACGGCCCTTTGTGTTTCCCGGCCATCGCTCACAGCCCGCGCGCACGCTGCGCGGCGGCGTTCGGGATGTAACGCTAAACGCGAGGGAGACAGTCAAAGATTTTGAGGGAAATTGCAAAATAATTGACTTTCAGGGTTCTTCTGTGATGCGTTCAGGTGCTGATCTGGACGCTTCAAACCCAACAAAAATCAGAAAAACCCACATAAGCATCAAAAGCAACTTTAGCCCAATGAGTAACAAACCCGACTTCCTCGAAGCATGAAAGTAGGTAGCAGGAAAATGTATTAACTGAGTCACAATATTGTTTTACATACACCACATACAAATCTCTGTGCTGCATTTAATCCCTCTACCCACAGTTTCTCAGAAAGGAGGATATAAATTATTTTCCTTTGCTGGAAACTGCAAATCCCTGTCTGGATTCTGTTAAAAGGCTTAAAATGTCACTAAATGCCAAGGCTGAGACTCCTGCTAACACACAGGTCTTTAAGACAAGATGTTAAAACGTTGAAAGTTACCTGAAACTGATGAGGTTAATATTCTTATCTTGAGCTGGCGCTCCTGTGAAAGTGGATGTTGAAAATAGCCAGGTAACCCTTAGCATTAGAGGCTATCACAGGGATTAGCGGCATAAACAGCAATTACGCATTTAATTGTTTATTGTCAGTGGCATTTAGGAAACACCTCGCATTAAATGGATTGGGACGCCAGGGTACGTTTGCTACGACGTGGTTGTAAATACGCGCTCCGCTGGGGGGTGGAAAAAAACCGCAAACGTTCCCCAAAATAACCTGTCTAACTGCCGGATGCTGGGCTGTAAATGAGTAATTAACCATGAATATCCTTCTCAATCCCTTTACGGATGCTCTTCCCAGCCACCGTGCTCCAGCATGAAGGGGTCTGTCACTGAAATCCGGAACAGAGGACAAAGGGCCACCCCGCAACCGTGTTTGTTTTCCCTTTTTTTCTTTTAAAAACACACCATCCTGCGAGTTCTGCCAGTGTGAATCGGAGGTAAAATACAGCCCGCCTCTGAGGCAGCACAGAGGAGAGGAGAGTGAGACATTCTGCTATCTATTAAGACTCGCTTTATGTATATATTGTGTCTCGGAGGAATTTTACTGATCCAGGAAACCAGCAGGAACGGATAAGTGTGAGTCCCTAAGACCATGTGGTAAGCAACCGCGGCGGCGAATCTCAGGCAAGTCGAAAGTTGCTGCGCCGTTAAGGAGGAAGTCTGGTAGAATCCTGCACGCCCGCTGATAACATGCTTGGATTAAGGATGTTTAAGGGAAGTGAAAATTATTCATTTGAGATGGATGAAAGCTGCACTTGTCAAGTCTACCAGTCATGCACTTTATACATTTCATTTCCACTCGCCAGCATGCATAATTTCCCCTCAATGCAAATTTCCACACAGTGGGAACGGCGAGCGCGTTTAGCCCGGCTCCCGGAACATGCTCCCCGACGCAGAAAATGGATCATCTCTACTGAACAGGGAACAAAACAATGCAATTTTGTTTGCGGAGGGTTCGAGGATCTCATTTTGTGCGGGGGAGATAAAGTCAGGGGAGTCTGCGGGATACAAACAGCGGCTTTGGTCGGAATCAAAGGTGACGCTGTTCAGCAGCTCGGCGCGTCAGCGCCACGTTTATTAAAATAATCCCAGCTCCCCTCCAACCACGAGCCACCTCTAACCTCCCGGGCCTCGGCGTTCCGCTGGCCGTATCGCTGCACGTATGTGCTGTGTATCCGTCTCTCTGTGCACATATTATGATCTCTCTGATGAGAATTAAGTCTCCAGCATGGATGGCCAATAAATTAGAGGCACGCTTCTCGTTTACTCATCAGAGCTAATGAGCCTGATAAAATTACCTCGAGGATCATAATTACAGGCTAGTGGCAGAGACTGTGGCAGGGGCTGGAATGAGACGACACACACACACACACACACACACACACACACACACACACACACAGGCTGTGTTGTGGGACAGGCTAAAGCTGCTAAAGCTACATGACTCAGGTATGAGTAGTATGGTACTGAAACCATTGCAGTCACAGAGTTGCGTCAGCAAATGTTTAACGTTTTTATTCAGGAGGCCGATCAGACACCACTAAAAAAGAAAAAAAAATATAAAGGATCATAATTTAAAGGTGCCTAAACAATATTACGACCTCCATCTTTTTTGCGTGGGAGCAGCTGAAACTGATTTATTTATTTTTTTTTTACCCACCTTTCATAAAGATTAAGCACTTCACGGGTAACGGCGTGTTTTAATGAACGGTGGCAGCCTGGACACGAGAAGCTCACCTCAGAGGATTCCATTTCATCACATATTCACAGGATGAATTGTTTTACTTATGAATATTAATGTCGCTCTAATTTGAAGCTGTTGTTAATGCTTGTCGCTAGGAGCTCGGCAAATCAGGTCCCATTCCTGTTAAAACCATGTATTAGACACCCCCCTGACACTAAGCCCTCGCCTTTGATTCTTAATTGCAGAAGTGCGAGCATTTGCGGGAGATGGGGCGCAAAGCTTTAATTAACTCTAATATCACACGTTCAGTCTCGACTGTCAGCCGCATCACGCCCGGCATTTTCCTACCAGAACCGTCGCCGACATGCGCTCGGCTAGAAAAACGCCTTCCAAGTTCACCATCACAATTTCACGCATCTCAAAATGAGGCAGCTCGCGAGGGGCTGCGGCGCGCGATTAATGGCGCCCGCGAACGCACGTGCAGCCGTGAGATTATGGCGCAGGTTTAAGGCAAAGAAAAAAAAGAAAAGAAAAAAAAGGCCCCGGCGCCGGTTTAGAGTTTCATCTTTTTAGGGGGTTTGTGGTTAAACTAACAGTCAAAAGCGGAAATGTTCACAGATTTTTTTTAAAAAGAGGCTGTTAATGAGTAAAAATCACCCTCACCTGCTCACCAGGAAGTGATTTATTGGAGGACTCGAGTTTAAGAAAAAAAAAAAATGGAGCATAAGATTTAATAACACGCGCGAGGCAAAGGCGCGCGCCCCTGATAAATAGCCCGGATAGCATTTTCACACACGACGGGACACAAACCGTGTTTGAACACTGTAATGGCTCAGGTGGGGAGCATTCCAGATGCAGATATTAGTGAAGAGTAATGTTTAATTAAACCCAGTTTGAAGATAAACCTATAGTTTATAAGCCTTCTCCCACCATAAGCTGCCGCTCGGCCTAATCCTCTTTCACATGACATTATTGCATCAGCGCGGCCGAACGTTTCTGCAGCATTTATAAAATTAGCAAAGAAATTAACTGTCCCCGCTGTGGCAAATTGGATTTCCAAGCGGCTGCCCGGTGATGCAGCAGGTCCAGGCTGCCACCTACAGTACAGAGCAGGACAGGAGCGTCTGCAGGGGCCCCCCTCATCCATCCTGCACAGCTCAGCCCTCAGAAAACCCCGTTTTCAAGTACATTTGTTTCCTGGGTGGTTGCATTAATTAACGTTTTGGATATGAAAATACACCAAAAAGAGGCATCGGAGAGTGTGGTGTGTTCAGGCGTGAGGGGAAACCAGTTATTCGGGAACAGCCGGTTAATATTGCGAGGGGAAAATAAGACATTTTAACTCAACGTTCAAAGCAAAAAGGCAAAACATGAGACATGACTGACATCCCTTCATTAGCCGATGGATTACAGCTTTCTTTCTTTTGTAGTTCATAAATATCAGACCTCATTCCACTCGTCTCTTACTCCTTCGCCTGAACAGCTTCGAGATGGAGGCCTTCCTTTTGTGTTTGGCTTTTTTTACTCCTGTTCAACACAAAAACGGTGCCTGTTGGAACAACGTTTGGGATGATGTTGGAAGGATGCGTTCTGAAGGCTGCTCACCGAGGTTTTTCATCATTTCGTTTAACTGCTGGTCCTCCTCCACCTCTCTGTTAAAGACACATTCGCAGTTCAGCTCGTCTTTAACTGTTTCGGAACCCTGCCGGTTCCTGGTACCTGAGCCTGTCTTCGTCCAGGCCCTCCACGATGGCGTTCCTGCCGTCTACGATCTCCACCAGTCTCTGCATCAGCCTCTCCTCCTGCCGCTGCTCCTCTCTGGACTTCAAGTGATCTGTTGCAGCGGGTCAGAGGCTTTAGCGGGAGGAAAGACGCATCGGCCGAGTCGAGGGTCTGGAAACGCAGCCTCACCGGGTTTCTCCAGCAGCCTGCGGAGCTCCCCCTCCACCCCAGGCTGCTGCTGCTCCAGCTCCTGGGTCCTGGCTCTGAAGGAGGGGGGGTTATTGTCAAAAACACCTTCCATATTATTTTTTTCGGCTAGGTTCTCACTTACAAGTACACCAGCTCTGATTCCTTCCTGATGTACATCTGCTTTTTCCGAATGAGGTTGAACCAGTCGACCATCAGAGGGTCCATCAGGATGTCCCCGTCCCCTTCTGAAAGACAAAGGTTTATAACCACTTCAGCGGTTTGGGGGCGGGGGGGCATGTTAGTGCCGAGTGAGCAACCAGGCCTCCTGCTCACAGGGAAGCAGCAGAAGACATTCGGAACAAACAAAGTATCAAAACCCGCGTCAAGGTCGTTGAGGGAGACGGGAACGGCCCGGAACTTTATCTGAGGGGCCGTTCGATTGTGTTTCACGTGCAGGTCTAAACAAGTAGAGGAAGCGAAGGAGTGACAGGAAGTCGCCACCTTCCTCGCAGCTTCGGAGGTTCTTCTCCAGCGCCACGCCCTCTTTTTCCAAGCGAGCCACGTTTGTCTCGATCTCGCCAAGCTGCCTCTCGATCTGCTCCGCTGGAACGTGATAAGGCTTCACCTGAAACACAAAAGAACTCCAGTCGGGATCGGACGCTTTGAAATTCCAGACTCGGGCTGCTTAAATCTGAAGAGGCTCTTCCCTTTTTTTTAAGGGCAATGTAATGAAAGCATATTTGTAGAGCTGGTAATTAATCTCTTAAGAGACTTAATGGAGGGAACTTACAGAGGGTGACCTCATTTCAGTCCTGGAGGCGTCGGTGGGTGACAAATACTTTCCTTTTTTAGCACCTAAGAGGTAGATAAAATGGAATTAGATATTCCTTTAATGGCAGCTCTTCAGGAACGCATTGTCACGTCTGACTCCTGGCTCGTTCCTGGTGCGGGATGACTGTTGACGCGATGGCCGAGGCCGCTCGCGTGTGTGTTGATTGCCGGGATTGCGATGTTTTTAATCAAACCTGGCGGATTTCCAGGATTGGCAGGAACGCGGCTCAACACGCTAATAGATTCCACAGCTGGGCGTCGAGGTGGGGGCTTCACGGGGTGCTGACTACCGCACTTAAAACCTGGAGGCACAAATGGAATGCTGTCCTGACCGTGGAGGCTTCTCCTTGGTTATTGTAAAACGATTCACCTAATTAGGTTTTAGGTTAAGAAACAGAGCCGTAAATATGTGTCTCACTGGTGTCTCCGGGCCCAGGGTGGCGGGGGGAGCTCTCCCTCCAGGATCCAGGTAGGAAAACAGGACTGACTGGAGCTGCTGCTGTGGGTGGCGGAGCGACGGAGAGGCCTGATGTAGCGACACCAGCGGACGGGGATCCTGGCTCAGGTTCAGCGTCTCTATGTCAGCAGGAGGGGACACATGTTGGACATAAGTGGACCCGCAGACATTAACAAACAGGGACACTTACTTTGCTCCTGATTTGGGCTGAGGTGGGGGGTTCGATCGCCTTTGGGAAACTGCAGAGGAATATTTTACTGTTAGCATATGATACAGGAGACGCGGTGACAGATGTCGGATAATGGACCTGCTTTTCATTAGGTAAAAGCAGGAAAAAGAGACAGTGCGATGTCTTCTGGTGAAAACGGAATAACTTCTGTTATTATCCCCAATGATTTGACTGTCAGGAGGCTCCACCCGAGCATGAACGGCGTTTCCGGGAGAACGACGGCTCGGATCGCAAAGTTCGTTTTTAAGTGCGTGAGAGACAAATTAAAATGTCACAGCGCTAAATGCAAGGGCTGCGTAAATGGGACAGCAGTGACAAAAAGGCTTTGTTTCCTGTGAATGCAGACAGACGGAGACAATTGGGGGAAGTGGGGGCAGCGTGTTGGCCGGGAGTCAGAAAGAAGGATGGAGAACAACTGGGATGGATTGCCTTTGGCGTCTGAGCGTACGGCTGCCGGTCTCGAGCCGGTTGCGTCTGTTTCTCTTGGACATTCCTTATCGGATGGGTCTCCCACCCAGCGTCTGGCCGAGGCTTGGACCTGGTTGCCATTTCTTGAACTGGGCCCGTTGGGGGAAACTGGGTCGCCTCCGAACCTGCAGACGAATCGGTCTCATTATCAGCTGGATGTGGGACCTGCAGAAACCTTGAAGACACTCACCGGCGGTCCGCTGGCCGGACGGTGAAGGGACGCTTGTTGTTGTTGTTGCGGTTCTCCTCAGCCAGCGTCTTCACGGTGGTTGTCCCGCCCTCTTTGCTGAGCTCTGTCGGTGTCGCGTCACCGGTCGTGACATCAGCCTGGAAAAACCTCTGCCGGGCCGACTGCGTCTTCTGGGCTGAGGCCGTCCAGGACTTGGAGGGCGGACTGGGACCGACGGGCTCGACAGGAGCCCTCAAAGGAGCCAGCAGCACGGAGGAGGGGCGCCGCGCTGGCTCCGTTTCACCGCTGCTACTCGGACGCCCAGGTGAGACAGAGGAGGACCCTTTACAGCTGTTCTGGTTGCAGACAAATGTGCCCGGCTGGTTCCCCGGCCTGTAGCCCCCCGCGTGAAGCACACTGGAGCATTCCCAGCACCTGGAAGGGGTTCATTAAACACGGAATGAGGAATGCAGGAACCGTCCAGTGGACGTTGGTTCAATCCTTACTTGAAGCAGCTCCTGTGGTAGAGCTTTCCCTCCACAAAGTGCCTTTGAACCAGGTGAACGTGACACTTGCAGGCAGCACATTTGCTGTTCAGAGTGCCGCTTTTGTTGCCGCTTTCTGCCGTCTGTGGAAGAACCAAGAGCTCACACTCCACGCTCACCTGTTACAAATGTCTTTACTGGACTGACCTCAACGGGGACGCCGTCGCCCTTGGATGAGCTCCGAGTATTGACGGCGGGCGGCAAACGAATCTCAGTGGTGGGTCTGGGCATGAAGGTGCCGGCGACCACCGGGAGGTTTTTCTTCCCAGAGGGCGCCTCCCTGAAGTTTTCCGCTGGCCGTTTGACTCCTCCCACTGTGGAAAAGTGGAAAAGTTAGCATCGGGACAGTTTTTTTACAGCTTTCCAAAGCAACCGCGTCCTCACTAGGGGGCCGACCGTTGAAGTAATTGTAGTACTGGGAGACGTAGGTGAGGATGCTCAGCCGGTCGGGGATCTTCAGCGCCACCATGTCCTCTGCGTCCAACAAAGCTGGAATCCCCAACTTCTCCTCTGCCACCTGGAAAGCCTTGGTCAGAAAAACAACACATTTAGGGGCCGTCTAAAATTAAACTCAATGGGTTCCTCTGGGGACAGGAGTGTCCCTCAGTTCTGTAGAAAGGTTAGACAATAACATTTCCTTTAAATAGCGTCCGTGGCCCGAAAGCATAAGGAATAGTGACTTCCTCTTTGCGTGTTGGGATCCAAATAAACAACAGTGATGGGAAAGGGAGGGCGCGTTCTTATTTAACTCCACACCTGTGAGGAATCTGACACCGTCCATGAAATATAGACGGGTGTGAATTACAGCTGCCTCACGTCCGAGTCCAGCCAACATCCAGGGAGCAAAGCTGGGCCAATAAAAACGCCGCAGCCTCGCAAGCGGCTCCCGGTTCTTCTTTCTCGTGCCACAGTCATCAGTAAAAACAGCTTCTAAACACGGACCATCCTGACGGGGGTCAGGTGGCCTCATTCAAAATGAATAATCCACCCCAGCTCCAGTCAGGACAGTCCAGAGGAAGTCATACAGAGGGAATATAGTCAGAGGAAGCTGCTCCACTCAATAATGGGGCGTGGGGGGGTGGGGTGGGGGTTCCTGGGTGCTGCAGAGGTTAACCAAAGTAATGAGCTGAGCAGGATGAAAGCAGCAAAAATGAAAACTTTAGCAGCAATAAAGAACAGTTGCAGCTAGTTCTGGTCTTACCAGCCTGTTGTTCTCAAACACATCCTCCTTTCTGAGCGAGTCGTAGTCTCTGAGACAAGAGAGATAAGGAGCCAACATAAACAATGAGAGCAGGCGCCCCCCCAGGTCCCACCCTTACCATACAGCACTGAACACCACAACGTTTCACACAAACCTTCTGAAGACCTTTTTTTACCTGGAAATGTTGAAAATGTCTTCATATTGTGGGCATTTATGAACTTGTGTGCAGTATTTGGGTGCGTGTGTGAGGGAGTGAGAGTATTCTATAGGCATATGTTGGATAGACGTTTAAAATAAGTTCCCATATTTACTGAATTTCCGTGTTTTGACCTTCAGGGGTCAACACAACAGGGCGCTTCTCAAAGGTGTCACATCAAATAAATACAAGAAGTACAGCACAAGTCACAGCAGCTTAAACTTATTAAGTATTAATAAAAACTGCTGAACAGAAGTGACCCGGGGAAGAAACACTTACATCAGGTCGGGTCTGTAGTTGTGTATGAGGGCGCAAAAAGCCAGTCCGCTCCTGAACGACGTGGTCATGTTGGTGATGGTCACGTCCCGGTAGCCGTCGCAGTGCGCTCGGCACCACTGCTCCAAAGCCTTGATGGCGGCCATAAGAACGCAAACGCGGCGCAGTCCGAGCGGCTCCTCGATGCGCAGGAGCCGCAGGATGAGCGGGACTAAAGAGGAAGTCAGGATCTGAGCCTGGAGAGCAGCTGCGTCCTGTTTCCTCCAGCTGAGGGAGCGCGGAGGGTCCCGGACGCGCCGGCGGTGGCGGCGGGCGGGTGGATGGGTGGGTGGGTGTCACCACCATCCATCATCCACAGACGCAAGAGTCACACAGGTAAATTACGATGTTTAAATCAAACATATGGATGGTGCGTTTCAGGGGGGAAAAAGATGAAAACGAAAGATGAAGCTTCGGAATAATGCTGAATAATGAATGAGATGTTTTGGATTTCACGTAAAGAGGTCAGCCTGGGCTAGAACTGAGGTCCCTCTCTAACCACGTTGCGGGATTTATTCTTTGTTTTTTAAATTTCCGTTTACATCGACGAAAAAGACCAATTTCTGAACGTTAAAACGAGTCCTTCTGTCTCAGCCAACGTGTCCGGGTCACCGCACATGACGCATCTTTGTTTTGCGTCCATGTTTGGGCCTAATTGAGGCCAGTTATTGTTTCAGGAAAGTTCTGACCCAATTAGTCCAAATCACGAGGTCCTAAAAAAGCTCAACAGACACATTGGTTCTAAATATATATATATTATGACGTATTTTAAAGGCACTGACCTCTGACACCACGGGTTAGTGAGCTGAACATGAACGTCCGGAGTGATTGAATCACACCGGATCTACTGTCAAAAGAAATGAGAAAATATGAAAAAAAAATGGCGTTAATGTAGGTTTTAGTTCTGTTTTTGGACTCGCGTTCCCGTTTGTGCCCAGTAGGGGGCAGCTGCTGCACACCTCTCCCAACAGTCTCCAACAAATACTTTTTATTCATCACACATTTCAGTTTCTGCCACTAATATCAGCAACTTTCAGCTTGACGTTTATTTATTTTAAGAAAATAGGAAACATTAGCTTTGGATGTGCATCTGTAGGTAAAATGTCCTTAACCTAAGTCAAATATTTGGCGTGAAACATTAATTATCTAACAGAACTGGATAAAAATGACCTTGATTGAACGAGCGCTCCGTCACAGCGGCGCAGATGTTGACAGTGAACAAACGTGATTTGTTCACTCCTGTCCCGCATTTTCCGGGGCGAACCTGCACACGCTGTACTTTAAAGTCACTCATGGAGAGAAGAAGAGGGGGAAAAAGCAGCTGTGCACGCTCATGGTGTCACTTTCCATGAGTTCATTTCTCAGCTATTTCCATGGTTTCCTGTGAGGACGTGTGCACGCACGCCGACATCCTGCATCTCTGCGGCGGCGGTGACCCCGAGAGGTCGGTTGGAAATTTCCCCGGATTCCGTGACGAGGCGACGTGTTGAAGACACGATCGGTGATTGAAGCCGCGCTCGGAATATGAGGCGGCGACAACAACACGGGAGAATAATTAACTAGGAGAGAGGAGGGAGGATAATGAGACGAGAGGACGGAGACACGGAGACAAAAGGACAAAGAAAATCACGAGATGGTCAAAAGCTTTGGAGTACAGAGCAGGAAGGAATCGTGACGCCTCCACAGCAGCACCAGGACACCTTCAGGTACATCGGTGACAAATGAGCGCTAATATCTGCACAAACAGGAAGAAGATGAAGCCATCAGTCCTCCCGTCTGGCGCCAGCTTCCTGTGTTTGTGCGTCGCCTCCTGAAACGTTTATGGTGTTGTGGATCTCGGCCTCGTGCTCTCGGGCTTTGGCCCTCAGCGCGGCGATGCTGCTGGAGCGCAGCTCCTCCGAACTGGGCCCCTCCGCGGGCGGCAGGTGCGCGCCCGCCGCGCAGGCGCCCGCCCCCGGCCCCGCCCCCGGCCGCGGGGGCCCGCTCTCTCGCGCCCGCTGCCTCTCGCAGTGCTCGCCGTCGGAACCGTCGGCCTGGAGCCTCGGAGGCCCGCTCGCCGCCTCGGGAGCCTCTTGGTCCGTGTTCAACTGGGGCCGGGAGAGCTGACCCTGGAGCTTCAGCTGCCGCCTCATCTTAGCTCGGCGGTTTTGAAACCAAACCTACGAAGAGAAAAAGACATTTCTGTACATTCTACTGAGATGTGAATTCCTCAGGAGCAAAGACATCAAATTAGCAGGTGGGACGGCGAGTCCCTGATATTAGCGGACTGCGAGGGTGTTCAGGAGGCGGCTCACCTGCACTCTGGCCTCGATGAGGTCCAGTCGGACAGCCAGGGCTTCCCTCATGAAGATGTCTGGGTAGTGGGTGGTCTCGAAGGCCTTCTCCAGCTCCTCCAGCTGCCAGCTGCTGTAGTTCGCCCGTGCACGCCGCTGCTTCACCGGCCGCTGTTCGTCTGGGGCGCATAACGGGAGCAGCGGTTACACAGTCGCCGACGGGCGGCAGCCAACTAACCATTCAAAATTGGGCAATTAGTGGAGGAAGCATCAGGCCCAAGTTAAGGAAGCCTGATAATTGATCATTAGCTATGAGCTGGTGGCTAACCTCTCCTCCATATTTACTTGTGTCTCCAGAAATTTGAGAAATGTTTGGCCCTACCTATGACCTCTGTGAGGGGTCCCATCCCCACCGGCGGCGTGGCCAGGAGCAAGGCTTCCTTGCATGGATCAGGCTGCAGGTAACTCCTCAGGGACTCGTAGGTGATGAACGGCCCCGGGATCAGGATCTGGGGTTGGGACGCCAGCCTGCTCGGGAAAGCGGGGAAAAAGTGAGCCGCCGGTGAGTGGAACACCGCAGGCAGGAGCGTGGAAACCAGCTGCCCGGGGCCGAACATGTCCACGCTTTCAAGGGTCGGCGGGTCCAGGAGGAGATTGCTGCCTCAGGAGGGAACTGGATCCTAAGGTCCAGAGGGAGAAAAGCCCAGATGTGGACGTCCGGCAGATGTTTGCGAGGGTTTGTTAAAGCTGCAGCGCGCCTGAGGCTCAGCTCAGGTGTCGCCTGGAGAGTAAAGGTAAAACTCGAGTGCTGGAGGTGGTCTCACCTTAACTCCCCCCCCCCACCCCTCTCCCAGTCACATGACCTCAAAGACAAGCAGCAGCGCTTGGTTTGTCAACCAGCCTGGTGTCATCTGTCATGTGATCCTGCGCCTGCCTTCAGCAGTACACATGTGATTTATAATCAACTCGAGCTGCGCGACACCAATATGTTTCCCCCCCCCCCAGAACGTTTCTGCGGCGTTTAACCTCTGCGATTGAAAATCACCAAGGATGACGGCGGCGACGGGATGAACATTTTGGCTCGTGCGGCGATGCGTGAAGAGAAAGTTTTCCTCTCTGTGCCGGACGCCCCCTTCCCGGTCTCAATCCCTTTAAAGTGGGAAAAACAGGAAGTGGGATCAGGATCTAAATAAAAACACTGGCATTTATTTGAGGGGTAAAGTAACAAAAAGACTCCAGATGTTTTTAACTTATTTAAATGTCTTTTCCCCCTCCTGTGGACGGTTTTACCTGTTGTTCTCGCCGTCTCCTCGCCGTCTCCGGAACACTTGCGGGATTCTTCCGGCTCCGATCAAAGCGCATCAACACATTAACGTCTCAGACAGGAAGATTATTAACACTTTTTTTTTTTTCCAGGGCGGCAGCTGCAGCTTAGTGCTGACGGCTCCCTGATGAGAAGACGCCGCCGTCCGCGTGAATTAATGTCTCCCTAAACGCCCGTCGTCTGTGACGGCGGCGAGCCGCGATGGAGGCCTCTGCAGGTGGCCGCCGGCGGCCGGAGCGGAGGTGTGACCTTTTGACCCGCACCTGTTCAAACATTAAATTAAAGCCTCGGCTGAGGACAGGGGGGCAGAATTAGACCTTTGGGCTTCACGGCGAGGCTGAAACCTGAGGATTGGGTGACGAAATGTCCGTCGGCCACCGAACGCACCGCGTTTGTGACGCGAAAATGCTAAAAAACACACAGAATTAAGGTCAGCAGCAGCACTTTTGGACCCCAAATCAGCCACCTCACGTCGCCGCTCATCAGGGAGCAGGAAGGTGATGCAACCATGGGGTGGGGTGGGGGGAATCTAAAGTTTAATCTGTTAATGTTCGTGTCAGACAGACTGAGATGGGGAGGAATAATTCCCCGGATCGCCGCTTCTGTGAGGAAAGCAGCGGAGATTAAAAGTGTCTCCTGAGCTGTGGCTAAACAAACAGCGTGTGTGGCGGGACTGACACCTGAATGGCGCCCGTGTTTGTCCCCGCTGCACAGGTAGTTACGGGGATTTCTGCTCCGTTTGAAAGCGGACCCCCCTCTCTCTGCCGCCGCCCCCCCACCACAAACCGCCGTGTTTGTCTTTCCCTGGGTCCTTTAATGCCCATTGATCCAGATAATCGGGAACAAAATTGGTGAAACCCCAGCGAGGGAGGGACTGACAGTCGTCGCTCCGAGGAGCCGCTCGTGGCTAATTGAAGGAGGCATTAGGACAACAATGGTAATGGCTCACGTTGGGCCTCATTAGTCTCTCAGGTGTCTCCGGGACGACAAAGCAACACGAGATCCACGGATAAAACAGCAATCACCAGATCATCTGCAGATCCTGGACAGGAGGGGCGGAATGTGGATTAGGAACCTCCAACAGTGCCCAGAAGATTTCAAACTCCAGTGAGGTTTAAAAAGCCAATTTTCTTCAACCTCTTAAGAAAAAAAATCCCCCCTTTTTTTTTTAAACAGAGAACATAGGAATGACACAGGCCAGATTTGCCTTTCCCCCTGTCAGACAGATGCGGCTGAAGTGGATTAACTCTGAGGCTCTGCCCTCACTCCGACACAGTACCATCCATCACCATGGCGATGGCCATCACGCCACATTATTATTCCCTCTCATCCGCCGCGATGGCACTCCAGCTCATAAAACAAGAGTTCTGTCAAATGTCAGCAGCGCGATGGATGATTATCGCCGGCTCCTCTGTCACGGGGATCCATCTACCCGGCGCCGTTCGCCCGGGCCGCAGCGGCGATCGGCGCAGATAAGATCAATATTTAATGAAAGTGTAAGCGAAGCTTAAGGGTTGTCGCTAATGTCTCTGCTGCTAATGACATGTCACCTTATCTCCCTTATCAGACTAGCTTAACCGCAATTACTGCTCCCCTTTTCGTTCGGATTTCTTCACGTTTCTGCCCCCGTGTTGCTGGGATGGTTGCCGTGGCATCTGCAGAAGTTTCCAAAGTCCATGAATGGGAACACGGATCAGCTTAATTCAATCAACACTCCTAAAATGTGTCCATAACTGGGGGGGGGGCAAGAAAAGGGGTCCTTCATGGCTGAGGAAGCCCCTATGCGGGGCGAGTCATTTAGTGGTAATAGTATCCCACAGCAATGGGGCTGATTGTTTTAGTCCTGGATCACTGGCCGTGGCGTAAACCTGAGAGCTCAGCCTGCTTTTCATGTCAAAACCTTCAAGGGAAAGCTGCCACAATCCGCGCACAATCACACTTGAGACATCAAAGTGCCAGGCAGGAGAGAGGCGAGAGACGGGGCGCCCCCCCCCCCCCCCCCTCCTCCACGCCAGCCAGAGCGCAGCTCAAGCGTGGAGGAAGAGGAGATGATCTAAGGCCGGGGTGCCATCGAGAGGAAGGCGGAGAGCAGACAGATGTGCGCGGGCAGGTAGCGGCACATCGGGGCCCCTCCTGTAAGCTGAGAGACGGCGAGGAGCCTCCGCCGGTCGCATTCCTGCTCGCTGCTCATCCACTGTCCACTTACAGGTGAGGGCCCACTGACAGGGGAGGGCCCACTGACAGGGGAGGGCCCACTGACAGGGGAGGGCCCACTGACAGCCGCGTGCCTGCACTTTTCCAGGTGTCTTCGGGGCCGACGTGCAAACTATTTCAGGGGGGAAAGGGGAATTTCTTAGGGGGGAAATCACCGAAACAGCAACATCTTTCAAGATCTCAGAAGTCCAGAACCAGATGGGGGAGGACCGAAGAGGCTGGAGCGGGGGTGTGGACCTGATCCGGCTGAACGGGTCAGGGTCGGGGGCCTGCGACTGACCGTTTGAAGCACAAGCGCTCAACTGGCAGCTGCGTCGTTACAGGAAGAAGCGCGTTCAGCCTGGATAAATGAGCGGTTAGCTCTTAGCAGCTGCATTAGGGGGCACCCAGCGTGCCCGGTGACTAAAGGCAGGGGTGGTTAACTTGTCAGTGGTCTGTCACACCACTCAGCAACAGGCCAACCCCGCCCCCAACGCCCCCCTTCCTCTCGTTAGCCGTCATTCATCTCTGTTCCGCCTGACTGCCTCCCAGCCAATAGGACGCTGGCGCCTGACCAAGAGCCCGGGTCCGCTACGGCTTGTGTGGTTGGTTGATTGATAACCATAAACAGAGCTCTCGGCGAGTTATAGGACACCGTACAGGTGCAATTAAGGCGTGAGGGAGCAGGAGGGGTGGGGCCGGATGGTGGCTGCATGTGATCAAGTTAATTATAGGACTGAATGTGTGAATACATATTCATTAAAGGGGATTTGGAGGCACGATGGGGGGGGGGGGGGAGACAAAGATAATGAATTCACACAGAAGTGAGCCTTAACCAACACCTCTTATTTGACTGGCAGCTTCCACTGACCCACCAGTGTGGGCTTGTTCTGCCATCATCATCAACTCTTCGCTCTGTAACAAAACACCAGCAGCAGAACGAGCTGGAAAAGACCCGGGCGGCCCGCACCCCCCCCCCCCCCGCCCCCCTCCCGCCGTGATTGAACAATTACCACCATGCCTAATTTACCATCAATGGGAGCTTCCACTTTCCCAGTTTACCGGCACGCCTGCGTGTTGTTGGACTTTGACATCCATCAAGAGGTTTTCAGATATCGTCGGTGACGACGAGCAAAAACAACTCGCGGCGCCGCGGCCTCCGCCGCAGCACGCGCTCCACGCCGTTAATTTGCCCGTCACAGCCCGGCGACGAGCGACGGCTGATTTCATCAGGGTCAGAGGAACCGGGCTGAAACGCAAACACACTCCACTTATTTCCCCCCATTACTCCGGTGAAATGTTGTTTTTCTGCTCCCTTTAATGCAGCAATGATTCAGAAATGAATGAATATGAACGCGGGGGGGGGGGGGGGGGGGCGCTCCGTGCTTAAAACCGGATTCCAGACTGGTTTTAAGCAAGAACCAGTCTGGAAACTGTCTGGAATTCAAACAGTTTCATCTTGGCTTTTCAGTTGGAATCGATGGCTAAATTATTCCTAAATTCCACCATTTGTATCAGCTGGGGGGGGCTGAGGATGTTTGTTTGAGACCCGTTTGAACCAAAGCCCCGAGTAACGACTCCAACTGGGCGCTCTACTGGTCCATGTGAGACCAGTTCCAGCCAGAAGAGTCATTATCCAAACAGGAACTGTGACTGCAGAAGTACAAAAGCTTCCTGGACAATTTCTGAAAAGGCAATTAGCATCCTTCAATTTAATTAAACCAGAGAATTATAACGTGCATTAGTATAATATTCATTAAAACGTTGTTGACCGAGTCTAATTTGGCACATTTTTAATGGGGCACAATAACTTCACTCAATGACATTTTAATTCTTGTTATCTTTTCAAATTATTGTTGACCGTGTCATTGTTATCAGTTCAAAATGGCTTACATGCTATAAGAGGCCATAAATGCCCTAATTAAAGTATTACTAAAATAACAGCTGCTTTAATAATCAGCTCACATGGGGGGCTTTGAACCCTTTCACCAGATTATCATGAAGATTCCAACACTAGCGGCAGCAGAGCCAAACTGCTGGAATAAGAACGTTTGAAGCCAATGAAACCGTGATGATGGTTATATCGCTTCCATGTGGAGGACCTTCATCGACTCCGCGATCATGGAACTGGTGTCGATCTGTCCGTAGATGCCCACTATGAAGGCCTTGTGCAGCAGGATGTCTGCGTGTTCTGTCGGAGGGGCAAAATTGGGTCACGACCCCACGTTTTAAGGAAACCTGCGAATCGTAATAACAGAGAAGTCCTGACCTTGACACAGGAGGACGTATTCTGGCAGGTTCCTGAGGGCCGTCTGCACCACATCGAAGTTCCCGCTGCTCATACAGTACATGAAGGTCGGCAGGAAGTCCGTGGCCAGGCTGCAGGGGAGAGGGCACCCACGGTTACCCTAAACAGGCTGGCGGAGCCACTTCCTGGGTGGGTGCGACGCGTTACCTGGGGTTGTTCTGGATGCAGCGCAGCGCCAGGCTGAAGGCCATGTTCCGACACAGCTCCTCGGATGAAGCCATGAGTCTCTGCAGGTCGCTCTGTAAACAGTGGCACAGGCATTAAGGCGCCGGACGCCGCTTCGCTCGACCTTCTGCTCGGCTGTCGGACTCACGGTGAAGTACTGGATGATTTCAGGGCTTCTCCTCGACTTGTCCTCCACCTCCGTCAACACCTCCAGCACGTCTGCGGCGGACCGTGGGAACATGACATTAGACGTATGGAAGCGGGAGTTGTGGGTAAACGGCGCCGCTCGCTCACTCACCCTCCACCGCCTCCCCGCGCGACATCTTCTTCACGTACGTGGTCATGTCTGCGCCGCTGAGCGACACCGAGGCTGAGATGTTGACGAGAGGGAGGGAACCGGAGGAAAGATCATCTGGAGGGGGGGGGGGGAGCGCAAAGACAGGTTGGTATCGATGGTTGTGGCTCATAACAACGGATGGGTCCAGGCTCACCGTCCCTCTCTTCTGGTGGAACCTCGGCAGAAGAACTTTTCACCGGCAGAGTGAGTCCGGCCAGAAGTGACTTCAGCTGAACCAGGTCTGGATTCTCTGCACAAAGAACCCTGGAGGGCACAAAAACACAAGCTAAATGACCCCTCGCTATAGAATGGCCACATCTGCAGGGGGGGGGGGGACTTACTGTAGGATGTCAGAGTGTTTCTGTAAGTAAGGGATGGCCGCTGAGGCATTGTGGGTGATGTACTTTTGCGTGAATTGCAAAAACTTATTGATGAAGATCAACGGAGAGCGAGTCCTCTGAAAGTTCTACAAGGACAAAGATGAATATCCACATCGGCGGACTGATATTTGCTCATATTTACATCAAATTCCAAGCCTAAATCCTGCATCTGTCAGGGTTTGACAGCACGAGACACCCACCTGAAGGACCTTCATGAAGGAGAGAAGACAGTCCTGAAGCGCCCCCTGGTGGTCGCCGTGGAAAACAAGCGGCTGCAGCATCTCCAGGATAGCAAGCACGTTGCTGAAGAAGGTCATGTGGTTCTGCTGCCTGAACTCGTGCAGGTTTAGGTGGATTCGACTGTGCAAAAGACCTGCAATCATAGACAGATGCCTGGGGGGGGGGGGGGGCAGGGGGGACAGGGTTCAGTTGTCTTACAGAGCAAAACCTGTCAGGCGTCAACAAATAATCGATTTCACCTGAGCAGAAGGACGGGGTGAGACACAGCCAGCTTCCGACACGCAAGGTTGGCGTCAGATGCGCGATTTTCGGCGGACTTTGAATCTCCCACGTCGGCCAGCAGCGTGACCAGGCGATGCACCAGGACGTCCAGCTGAGACAGACACGACCGTAACGTACACGGACCGCAAAATAACTCCAAAATCGTTCTTAAGGGCCCGATCCAACGCATCGCTCTACCTTGCAGCTGTTGCTGTGGGCCGCCCCCCCGCTGCTGAAGGTGCCTTCGGGCAGCGTAACGTGCTGGATGACCTCGGGGAAGTGCAGGTAGATCTGCAACAGCAGGTTCTGGCAGCGTTTACTGATCACGCTGCAAGAAGGAAAGGACAAAGCGTTTCAGAGGCACGGCTCCGCCGCCACCGCTCTCACTCTGACTGGAGCTCGAGGCTTAACAACAACACGCTCAGCAGCGTAATCCCCGATTCTGCCCCACTTGAAGCCCTTTAACTGTCAGTGCCACAACTTTTCCACTTAATAGTTGTGTCCGAGGGAAAATGACAGGAAAATAAAGCTTTCATCCATCGGGTTTTAATGGATTACTACCAGATCACAGGTTCCGGAGGACAATAACGGACTTCTCTATTGTTTCTCTCTGAAGGCAACAATAATGAACGGACTTTACAACAGAAGAGGCAGATGAAAAACAATCTAATGCGACTCTGATGCCGTTTTCTTGAAGTCACTGTCTTAAATAAAAAATCTGAGGCTGTTCTTGTAAGTTTGAAATGATTCTCTCTCTTGTATCAACAACCGGGCATTACGCTAATCAGAGCGACCTTGACTGAGCGTAAAGCCTCTGCTTGTTGTTCAAAAGCTGGTGTGTAATTGGAATAAACAGCAGCTTACGTGACAGCGAGGTTTCGCGGGAAGAATGCCAGACAGACCGTCGCGTGTGTGTGCAACACGAGGCCAAAACCCTTTACTTCAACGTGATTTTTATCCGGCCAAACTGCTTCACCAGACAGCTTAGCTATACTTAAAATACTGTAATTTGGATCCTAATTTTGTTTGACCTTGGCCAAAGTTTCCTCATTAAAGCAGTTTAATAACTAGAGACATATTCATGAAAGGAGGGTTTGCCTCCACAAAGAGTTGCACCCCGATCTCTGACAGCTAAGTCAGAGCAGGAATTCACAACACAGGCAAGTTTAGAGCTTCGGCAATAATCCTCTTGGCTTCATTATAATACACTGAGCTTTTAAAGAGATCACAGAACAGACGACTTCTGCTGGTTTTAATTTCACACCAATAGACCTAATTATCGAGTTTTCCCCGCTCCGCGGCATTGTGGCTGACGGAGGAAGTGTAAAAAGTTCATCTGCGCCGAGAAGGCAAAGCTAGTGCGATTCACTGCGCATTTATCACAAAGCCACCACAACGGGAAAAAAAATGTTTTCCATATTTGAGCTAATTAGGTAGAGAAGAGTGTGTGGGAATAGGTGGGAAAACCGTATTCAATAAACTGTGAGGAGCATATGTGTCTCTATTAGACGGCTGAGTTAATAGAAACACTAAATCTGCCGGGTTACACCTGATTTAAACCCCACCTGTCTTCATATTTCTTTGTGCAGCTGATGAGGTACTCGGAGACTTTCTTGATGTTTTCCAGATCTCCGTTGCAGTAGGAGTGTAGGAGCGGCAGCCTGGACTGGATGAGGGAGCAGGCCACCTGGTCCAGGCCGCCCATGTCGTCGCCGGGCGACTCGCGGCTGTTGAGCTCGGACTCGAACAGGATCAGGTCGACCAGGCTGATGAGCTCCTCCGAGGCGAGCCGCAGCACGAACTTGTCCGTTTTGTTCTGCGCGGGAGGAAAAGTAGTCCGTCGCGCCAAAGGGCTCGGTGGCGTTCGTGGGTGGATTTTTGATCTTACCTGACGGATCTTTTGGTCGCGGCCTTGCCAAATTCGTGGGATGTGACTGCAGGCCCAGAGGAAATCCAGAGAGGAGGACGGGTCTAGTCTGGAAGACATCACATGTTTCGTAGCACATTTGTTGATTACGAGACCAGTGGATGACAATGAAAGAATTAAAAGGCAGTACTTGTAGTCTCTGTGCTTGCTGAGAATAGTGCTGATGCACTGCAGCAGGGAGGACCAGTTGGACTGATGCGTGAGCAAGGCTAAAAGGTACGGTCTGTAGGCAGGGCTTCCTCGGGCCTGGAGCAGGAAAGAGCACAACCGGCGGCATCATTAACACCAAGCAAACAGCAACTCCAGTCTGACAGGAAGGAGAGCGCATGACCTCACCTTGTTGAGGGCAAACAGCAGCTTCTGTTGACGGTCTGGACACACGGAGGTGACTTCAGGGTCCAGATGTTCCAGCCAGTCCACCAATAATCCAGAACTCAGTCCAGATTTTGTCACCTCGCAGCTGGTGGAGAAGATCAGACCAAAGGTGAGGTGGGTAGACACGAGAGTATAGTCCGAAAGCTCGACAGTGATCCTTTAAACACAACTCAGCTCTTACACAGAGGCAGAAAACCAAATTTCCTAAACCTGCCACCCTCACACTTCTACATCCTAACTGTACTGAATGTTCTCATCTTCCGGAGGCTTGCATCGGTCCAGACTGTGCGACAAAAGGAAACCATCCTGTGTGTACCTGACCTCACTGCCAGTGTGGTTGGAACCCAAGGCAGAGAAGATTTGTTAAAGTGTTCAGTGATTTTCACACCGTTAAGCCGATGCCAAGCCTGCAAAACCAATTAAACCTCTCCCGACCAAATCCTGAAGCAGTTTCGGAGTACAAAGCCACAGCATTCAAGCCCCGCGTTGCTATTTTTTGACAGAGGCAACCGTGTTTGTCATTTATTCCTGTCAAATATGAATGTTTCCTGCATGACTGAAGAGGGAAATAGAATCGCGGCGCTCACTTGTTGGAATCCGCTTCCTTTTTCACAGCTCCCTCCTCGCTTTTCTGCAGCAACAGGGAAATGAGAGTGGTGACAGAGCCTGCTGTGCCGCTCTGTGTCATCAATAGGGAGAGCAGCTCCTCCAAGTAGGGCGACCTGGCCTCCATCAGGCCCTGCAGCACTACACAACAAAACGGTGCGAACGGTCAAGAGATTTGAATGAACCTGCGAGTATTGCACGGTCAAACCAAGCAAACCTTTAACGACAAGCTCTGCTTCTGTGTTACACCTGTCTCCCGCTTTCAGCATCGCGATGACGGCTCTCAGCGGCACTTCTGCGTCTCGGTGAACTTCCAGAGCCTCAGCGATGTGGAGGAAACCTGTTCGCACTGCAGAGCGGAGAGAAAGGTCGATTAAAAGAGGCGTCCTAAGCTGAGCTGCAGAAAGAGGTGGGCTGCTCACCGTCGCTCTGCATGTGTTTGTGAGAATTCTGACCAGCGAAGGATTTGAGCAGCGTCTTTAACGGTCCTCCCTCCACGTTTGGGCTGTCCAACCACATTAACATCTCAACGATCACCTTAATGAACAGTGAGGAGAAAGCAACGTCCTGGGACACCAGACGCTGGAACGACAACAAAAAGCACCACCAAAAAGAGTTGAAGTGTTTGACGAAGAAGAGGAATTGCTGCACATTTCCACCCAGCCTTACCTGGTAGAGATGAAGCTGCCTCATCAGAGGACAGGAGAGCGCATGGCTGCGGTGCATTGACATGACAATAGGCCCCGCGTGAGCAGAGGTGAGCAGGGCTGTGATGGCCTGGAGGAGCCGGAACGCCAAGCCTCCGTTCTGGTTCTGACCCTGCTTGGCCCTCATCAGCTCCTTAGCCAGGGCCTGCTGCAAGGCCAGAGAGAACTGGCTGGCGGGGGGGCCGGGCCAACGATGGTCTACTTTCATGGGGAATATCTGAAAAGGTTCAGAAAATAGAAAACAGCTCAGGTGATGGGACATAGAGGTAACGCGGGACTTTGAGTGACGAATGGAAAAGCACGGCCCACCTGCAGAAGAATGCCGGTCAGATCGTCGTCGGGCTTGATGACAGGAAGCTGAGCAGCCGCTCTCATTTTCACAGAGCTGTGGGACATTTCCACCGTCACCTTGGCTTTACTCGTTTCAACAGAATCTGCCAGGAAAAATCAGACATTTACAGATATTTATTAAAAGCTTTTTCTCAGATATTAAAATTGAAACCGCTCTTCCACTCAAGCCACCAACCTTTATCCGGAGGAAGAGAAGACCTCAGTAATGAATGGAAAGTGTGCCCCCCAGTGGCCCCTCGCTCATGTTGCACTTCTACCAGGTGGGCCATGTAGTCTGAAACAAGATAAAACAAAAAATAAAAATAAAAATAAGAAGAACCCTAAATTAACTTGAGCAATGCATGTTAGCACTCTTACGCTTGTCCATAATGTTCTGTTCCAGTGACTGGGGATCATGGGAGACAGCCTGGTCCAAATACTGAAGCAGTTTACTCATGCTGGATACTGGAATGCCAAAAGACTGCACAAAGAGCAGCAGCTGCTGCGGCTCCAGGTCCTGAAGTGCTGGGGAAAGATAGTGCTCTCTTAAAAATGTGGAAACATGCAACACACCCACGCTAGACTCTCTGTGCTCTCTGAAAGGTTGTACCTGCATCGACCAGCTGAGAAACCTCTGAGCGGATCATCCTCAGTTTCAACCAATCAGGGAGCAGAAGGGCCTCCTCTGAGGTGTCCACCAGGAAGGCAGTAGGCAGAGGTTTCTTATCAGGAAACCAGATGTCCAACAGAAGGTAGAAATCACTCTCACCTACAAACAAACAGACTGGTCAACATGGTCTTACTCTCCATTTCACTGCAACATGAAGAGGACAACCTTTGGGGGGCCCCAGAGTCAGCAGGATGACCATGGCGTGCACGACCAGAATGTGCATGGTGGCCATCTCTCCAGTAGTCCAACGCAGGAACACCTGATCCTGGGACTCTGACTGGGAAGGAACAGAGGTACTATGCTGTCAACCTCAACCTGTTTCCATTACATTCAAACACAAATTTATCCGGATAGATTTTTATCAGTTACTCTAAAGAAAATGGTGCTCACCCAGCTGTAGAGGTCCTCTCCCTCTTTAGTCTTCCTCATCCTCTTGATGTAAGCAGAGAAGATGGTGAGTAAAGCCGAGAGCACGGCGTCAGACTCAGGCCTGCACAAATGTTTGGAGAACAAACTGTTCATGATAGTGGAGCGCTCCACGATAAGTCGGGCCACATCCTGCGGAGGGGAAGGTGGAGAAGATTGAAGATGAGATTCACGCCAGCACAGAACACGGCTAAGAGCTAAGAAAAGCAGTGTTACCAGAGCCAGGTCATTATGAGATGCCTGCTCCTCCACTGGTGCATGCTGGGATAGGTAAATGAGGTAAGCGCTGATCATCTGTGGATCCGTTTCCATGTGAATTGCCTTTAAGGAAAAGAAAAATCCTAAAATCAGCCATCTGCTTCGGGTGACCGCAGGGTCTCCACTGTTGGGTTCCGACCTGCTGTAGAGCGGTGGATGTCATGCCTCTGACACTCTCAAATAGAGGGAGCTTTGGGAGGTCTTGTAACAGCCACTGGTACCCAGACAGGAGCTCAGCATCCACAGAGTCTTCTTCCATGGGCTGGTCTCGCTCCTCTCCATCTTTCAAGGCACCTTCCCCCAGAACCAAAGACAAACCCTGCACACAACTGCACAATGAACAAAACCTCTCTTTGAACACAGCAACGCACGGCAGAGGGTTTTACCTTCACGGCTAATACCCTCGACGCCACCTGAGAGGAGCTGAGACGGCGCAGGAAGTAGTCCAGCACTTCACAGGTCGTCTGTTCATCTGCCTTGGGACCCAAAAGCAGATCCTGGAGGCGTCCGAGCAGCTGCCTTTGCTTTTGTTGTCTCTGACAAGACAGAAGCCGACATAAAACAGTGGGTTTTACTCCCAGTTATTCTGGGGTTAAAATTCGTTTTATCATGTCATAGATATTTTGTGGATGTAGAAGCTGTAACGTTTGGGTTCATGGTCCACATACTTGTCTCCTTTTGGCTTTCTGTTCTTTACTCCCGCCCTCTTCGTCATCGTCGATGGGCAGGCTGTCATCAGCAGCGTCATGCAGAAGGAATTCACACAGGCACTGCACTGGCAGCACATCCAAGGACCCCTCGCTGGACTGAACCAGATCAGCCAACCACGGCATGGACTGAGAGGAGGCCTGAGGAGAATTCCAGTGTGTTCAAGTGAAACACTACACATGAAAACAAATTCCAAATTTCTCATTTCATTCCGTTTTTCTTTTTCCAAAGTTCTATTTCGTTACCTGTCTTTGGATAATGTTGAGAAGGAAGTCGGGGTTGCGACTACGGCAGAGGAGGTGACCCAGACGCAGAGACTGATTCAGGCTTTTCAGCTGTTCCTGGACCTGAGGTGGAGGTCGACGAGGAGGACCCCTGAACACAGACGAAAGACAAGAGTCTAACTTCCATTCACACATCTGGCAGAACACTTCTCTTTGGGAGCCAATCTAAGCCAGGGATTTTGGATATTCTCTGATGGATTGGCTTCAAAAATGGAAATGGTGTTTACTCTTCTCCCACTACTCCCATTAAAGGAAACGAGACTACATATTCTCATGAGCTAGGCCGATGATGTCATGTCCCAGTTTCTTACTGTGGATCCAAACTTGTAAGCTGAGACAGCAGCAAGCTGTTGTTCTCTGTGATGGTCTGTTTGGTGGATGCAGCAGCCAGATGGCTTTCAAAGGCCAGAATCTCTTGTTTCTCTCTCTGTGAGATCTGCAGCTCCCTGTTGATCATCTCGGTTTTTGTGTCCTCATCCGCTACCGTACACGGAGGGTATGTGTAGTTACTGTGGAACCACAGGGATGAAGGATGGGGTTGACTGCTTTAGATAACACCATTTTTCTGTAAAAGGCAACGTTCACCTACTTTGTCATGACCATCTCCATGAGCATCTTCAGAGTAGGGTAGTCTTCCCAGGCAGTCAAGCCTGAAAAGAAAATAACCTTAAATATCTTGGAAATATAGATATTATATGTCTGCAACATAAATCCCTACCTATTTTCTGTGGATTAAATGCAGCCACAACAAGCAGGAGCAGCCAGGCCTTCCAGTAGAGGGTGGATATTGCCAAATTAGGAGGTTGGTACCTTAAATATTAAAGTTCCCTTGTTATTTGAGGCAGTAAACATGTCCAGAGAAAGTTGCATAGCGCCAGTAACAACAGTACCCAGCAGGCAGCTGGATGTTCTCTGGATGGTGGTATGTACACAAATTTAGCACTGCGTCAATCAGTTGCATTCTCTCCACTTTCAGCACCTCCAGGTCTGTAAAAAAGTGTTTCAATCCAGTCAATGTTACAGAATTCTGATCGTAAAATATTTCCTCCATTTCTGGTTTCCCCACTATGGCGGTAAAATTCACGTGGCTTTGGCACCACTCGACCTTCACACACCATCAGAGTGAACCCCAGCAGCCCTCTTGACCAGGTGATCTGCGAGCTCCATGGCGTCCGCTGGGCCCAGAGGCAAATCCCGCGACAGTCCGATGACAAGGATGCGCATTAGTGTGTCCTCCAGCAGAGGCACCTCTGAGCAGAGGCGAAGGAAGAAGCTGAGGAACAAAAAAAAACAAGCTCGGTAAGGTCAAAGTGCTCAGTGCAGTTAAAATTTGTTTAAAAAAAAAAAATACTCCTCACTTTCTGTCGCTCTCTGGAGGCCAGTTGTCCCATTTATAATAAGTTTCTGGTTGCTCTGTGAAAAGTACTTTGTGCAGGCTGTCCACACGAAAGAGATCATTTAAACAATTATTTAAATGAAAACAGGATTTCCTTGTTAGATCACTGACCAGTGGACGTAGTCTTTTGCACCAAGTTTACTGATTGTAGGAACCACAGAGTGAAGCCACCACACAGCATCTCTCTGGATGGCAGCGATTTGATTCTGAAAGGACCTCAGCACCTCCAGATCTGAGAGCAGAACTACAGTTTAGTTAACATCACCGATCACACCCAGCTTTTGAAGAAAGACAGCGCTCACTCTTCTTCTCTCCTTTGTCCCAGGCAATGCCGGCTTCTTTAACCTGCGCCGTGATGCCCAACATCATGGAGACAGTCAGCAAATCTGTCACCTGGATAACAAACCGCTCCTGCGGGAGAGACGAGGACAAACGCTTCAGAGTCGTGCTTAAACTCACGGCAGCAACGATAAAATAAGGGGGGATCAGTCAAATGTGCGCACTTTGAACTCCATTTCAACATAGCTGGTCTCCTTCCTCTCCTGCATTAAACCAAAGCAGAAGGACTGGAAGTTAATCTCATGCTTGGTCTGTTTGATGATTTCTCTCAGCAAAGCTCGGGAGGCACGGAGGTAATCGTCCTTATTGGTTAACAGATCCTGGAAGACCATCGCTAAAAACTGAAGGCACACAAAACATGGAGGCAGGAGTTAATGACGTATTTGACAGATAAGATTAAAACAAATAGATGAACATTTGCGAGCAGCGAACTAGCAGCATTTTACCTTTGGAGCCTGCTCAGGGCTGTGCTGCAGCACCGTGTGAAGGACCTGCATGTTATTAGGATTCCTGGCATTAGACAGTTCATTAAAAATCACCAGCTTCACCATCGTGCCCAGATTGTCCCTGTGAGCGTTCAGCAGTTCTCTGGAAAATCAGTGAAAAAACCACCAGTTCGTTTCAGCCCCAGTGTGACCTTTGTGTTATGGCGCATAGTGAGCGGCTCGGCAGACCTGACACACAACATGTAGTGGTTGAGCAGAACTTTGGGTTTGAGTCGGATCTTGATCAGGTTGGAGATGACCTCCATGTCGTCGGCTCCGTGGGTGTTAGAGTTCATACACAAAGACATGAGCAGATCCTGAGCTGGTCGAGTCAACTGTCAACATACGAACATACAGCCAGTGATGTTTGTATTGCTTCTTTCTTTACTGCTAAGCCCGGTTGTCGAGGGCGATAGTCGCTAACCTTTGGGTTCTGGAGCCACATCTCGAGCCTCTGGACAGCCATGAGCCGCGCCTCTTTGTAACCGCATGTGGCGGTCAGGAGACGAAGCAGGTTCCGAGACACGTTATCCATCGGCTGCCTGCGGTTCAACTGATCCTTGAGGACCTCAAGAACGTAGTCCTCCACGCTTTCTGCCAGTTCATCATACCTATAAAAGCACCAAAGTTAAAGCCACAAATGCCTATGAACTAAAAGTTTAACATGTGTTTGACTCATTCATTCTCACCTGGGCATGATCTGCCCTTCATCCTCAGGACTGAGCTTTTCCTCTGCAATCAGCAGCTCCGCCTGTGCGTCATCCTCATCTGGTGTTGAAGGATGAGGACTGCTGCCTAAACACACACACACCGACAGGACATTGACCAACCGAGACTTGTTTTCAACATGCGTCAGGCCTGCGGGCATCCTAGATTCAGCCCCACCTGCACTGAGATCTCCACCAGAGCGGCCAGTGTCAGCCTGCAGCAACATACTCTTAGGGGGCATCTTTGTCCCAAAAGCAGTCTGGATGTTGTCAACAAAGTTCTTGCAGTGAGAACTGTCAACCCAGATTCTTTCCCCCAGAGAATCTTCGATGTAAACCTGGCAATAGAGCAGACACTGAGAGAGAGCTCCAACGCAACTCAAATAAATCAGTAATCCAGATGACTCCTACTTTAACGAATATTTCTGGCCAGTTCTCGTCCTCCTCGTAGGCTGCCATCAGCAGATTGCAAGCAAGAACAGACACCAGGCTGTTCCCTTTGGCTTTGAAGTTGATCGAAGCGTCCCGGCGCAAGAGGCTGCACAACGCCTGGAGAGTAACAAAAACGATTAAACCTCATCCATGCTTTCAAGTTTGGGCATTCGAAAACTCAAAACGTCATTTATATAGAGGGTACCTCAATAATTCCTTCGGTGGCAAAAACATTGGGCTTGATTTTGGCCAGAAACATGAGACTGAGGGACAGCGTGATGTCGGGTTTGGCTCGATTCATTTTCAGTTGCTTCACCGCTCCACACAGCAGTCCCTCAATGCGGTCGTCATTTCCTTCAGACTCAGCGGCTTCAATCTCATCCAACAGCACCACTGGTGAGACTACCGGCATAAACAGCAATTTAACATGAGCACACATAAATAGAGTAGAGTTCTACCAGAAATTAGGCTGTTGTTTACCTTCAATAGGTATCACTGATGGCTCCTTTATCGAGGGTGATATCGCCCTTTTGTCCACACCTGCGACATCAGCAAGTCGTCCCAAAGCACTGACTGGAGGAGTGGTGGACAGTTTGGGGCGTTTGGTGAGGCTGGACAAACCCGATGAGGAGGGCAGCGTGGACGATGTCTCTCTCTTACGGTCAGTGGGGAGACCTGTGGATGCCGGCTTCAGGAGGACAGTGGGGGCTTTGGGTTCTCCACCCTGAGTCTTTGACCCAAGAGCAATGAAATCTCCAGGTGGAGGATGACCTGGGGAAGACGTCCATTACAAGAGGACATTATTGCCGAGTGGCTGCTTGACAGGAAAACCAACAGGAGAAAATAAGGTGTGGTCACGTACCTGATGGTTTTGCAGCGCTGGGGCGCCTCAGGGTTGTGGGCTTTGGACGATTCATGGTGACCACATAAAATCCAGTGCAGATCAACTCATTAGCTAGCCATATGTCTAAATGTGAAAAACGGGGAGAAAAGCAAAGATGCAACTTTTAATGTCACAACACAAACGTTAAACGTGCTGCAACGTAATGCGCAGCAGATGATATTAATTACATTCATAGTACATTTTGGACTTGAGGCTACGGATAAAAACAGATGCACTATTAGCAATTTCAATTAGCTTAGCTGTGAGATGATGATCAGTAATGCCTATAATTTACACGAAGTAAATAAAATGAGCTTACGTATTTCTAATGCCTCATTAAACGGCCTTGGGGAAACTCAAATTACAGGAAAGGAAAATAAACACGAATATAACACAGTTTTCTCCCATTCAGTTCGACTTCTTTTTTTTCTTCTTCTTTGACTTCTTCTTCTTCTTCTTCAACTTCTCGGCATCACGAGCTGTCGTTATAATACCGCCACCTAGTGGCGTGAAGAAGCGGTTCAGTATTGTCAGAGTACTCCATGATAAAGAAAAATATTTGATTTGTATATGTGCGTTGTCAGTCCCCGTCACGTTAGCTTTGGATGCTTATGTTGCGTTATAGTCGATGGTATTCCTGCATGGGAAAATCATATTTTAAATTAATTGACTGTAACTCATTATGTCACTCTGCGTGATTTGATAGTCAACGACCACTGTTACAACTATAGTTCACCAAGATCTTATCATAAATTATATAGATCCAAGGGTACAGGTCCAAAGTCTGTCTCGGAGCAAGCAACAACTCCATGTTATGCTCTTCGAAAATTCTTAGTAGGCACGTTGCAGTTATTAGTTCCATCCACCGGATGACGCTGAAACGAGACATTACTGGCATGAAATAAGGGGAAAAAAGAAGACGTCAGCAGTGACATAATTGTTGTTTTGACGGCAGAATTTAGGATTATTTTCGCTCTTTTTGCACCTTTTGCTTTGGGAGTCCTTAGGAAATAGTTGATCTCATAAATAAACTGAATACAAAATACATTTCCGCATTTAAGACTACTTAAGACAGAAAATAATAATTTATTGTTTATGTGTATAGATTTATTTTATTTATATGTATGTTTGTATAAGTATGTTAAAATAAATCTATTTATATGATTAGGGTTATGGCTAATTCGATTTCATAGTATTTTAAGAATTTGCTTCACAACTAAAATGCAAATTAAGCAACATTGCATCCGCAGTACATCAACACACCACAAGGGGGCGAGTTTCTTCATTCCAATGCCTTTAGCCCACATTTTCCATAAACACGGAGGGAGGTTTCCAGGTTATACAAGAGTCACATCCTTTACGTAAATGTACGATTACTAACAAGTGATCCCCCAGCCCCTCCCCTCAAACAGCACAGAACACTGTAATCAGAGAAGTTGAACTAACCTATTCCAAATAATGACTTGTTTGAATTCGTTTAGGCCAACAGCCATTAAGTCCAGTCATCATTTCAATCCTGAAGAAATGAAGACGCAGATGCCCTTTTCATCTCCTTGCGTCAGGAAGGTGATTCATACGAGAGCCATGTATCCGTAGAGAGCTCTTCATCAGCCTGATGACTCTGCCTTCAGGCTGCCGCATCAGTGTCCCCTCTCACTTAATAGTCACCACACTTCCAGGTAATTCCAGAAACACCGCGAGGATCCGGTCGGTGTTTTTGGCTTGTCCTCATCCGTGGACGTGTACGAGCGAGCCCGCTACTGTAACGCCGCGGCGCTGGTTTCAGACCTGCCAGCTGGTTACATAAAGTGTTCTCATCTGAAACATGTTTAGTGAAGTCAGTGGAATGTCCAGTCAGGCTTCCAAGTGAAATCTTGTGTCATGCGGGAACTCTCCAGCTCTGCGGAAACACTTGCTCGTGAAATGGTGCACGTTTGCAGATCCGTGCCAGCTGTGGGAGTTCAAGTTTCCATGCAAAAAGGCTCTTTTCCTCTTATTTGACCGGGCTCATTAGCTGGAGGGTTAAAGCGTCGGCCTGGTCAACGTCGGCCTTTTACCGTCCAGTAATTGAAAGCAGCTGGGAAGAAGAAAGCGGTTCCTTGACAACAGGAGGCCTGGCTGATCCGGATCAGGTTTCCAGTCTGAGTCCGAGCTGAACCCGGGTCACTTCCTGAGACCCCACAGCAGGTCCCTCTGATGGGAGCCCCACAGGCTCTGCTGCTTGGATCTGAGGTCATCTGTGAACGCCGCGAGGAAGCGCACGGCAAACGTGCACATCTGGATGTCCGACCGATGGAGGATGATGTCATTAATCCTCTGCAGGGAACAGGGACGGGAACCAGCTTGTTTGGGTGTCGTTGGAGTCATCGAATGTAAATAAAAAGCGTCTGCATCCCATTAATGATCGTGGTCTCGTTCCATCCGTCCGTTCACCTCTCACTTCTAATCATTTCAATTTCTCATCCTCCAGTTTAATTAAATCTCCCACTTGATCTAATCTGCCCAAATCATCTGTTCTCATCAGAAAGGAATCTCATAATCTCTCATTTAATTAACTCTCGGTAATCTGAAATGATCGATCAGATTCCATTGAATTCCGTTTCCAGTCATTTCAGAACTAAAGTCATCACTAATCTGCTCGGTGTCAGGTGTCCTGGCCTGGAGGATCGCCGGGCCTGGAGGATCACCGGGCCTGGAGGATCACCGGGCCTGGAGGATCACCGGGCCTGGAGGATCACCGGACCTGGAGGATCACCGGACCTGGAGGATCACTGGCCAGATCATCTCATGTTTGATCTCATCTCTAATCCCTCATGATTCAATGTTTCCAGCCCCACGTGGAAGCTGAAATAGTCTGTGTAGAGAAGTGGACTCATTCATCACATTGCTAATCATAAATACCCTCAGAAACACACACACACACACACACACAAACACACAAACAGCAGCTTCTGTCTGCTTTTTAATCCCAACAAGCTGGACGGCAGCTGAAAGAGAGCCGCCGCTGGTCCCCAGAGAGGCTCCCAGTAAGACCTGGCAGGAGAACTGGGCTGATTCCTGAAACCAGTCGGTCCAACGGGAGCCTTCACCTCCAGGTCAGGCACCTTCGCGTCCGTTAGAAGAGGAGTTCCTCCTCTCGGACTGAGCGAAGCCACATTCATTCACTCAGCTGAACCCCCAACCATCCACCCACCACCACCACCAGACCCCCCCCCTCCCGCTTGTGTAAGCACTGCTCAAACCTTCTTCTTACATCACTGAAAAGCAGAAGGAAACTAGAAAAGGCCTTAAAAGGTGGTGGTGGCCTAAGCTCGGCTCCGAGGGCTTCATCACCCAGAATAACCTGTGACGGGGCCCTCGGACCGGAGGAACCCTGGGACCGCTGGGCCACTACTCCACATACTTTCCTCTGGAATGGAATGCTGCTCCAGAGGCAGGTGGAGGGGAGGGAGGCAGAGGGGTGGTGGGGGGAGGCGGTGGCCGCTGTTTTCTCCCAGTCCGAGCGCATTTTTGCGGCTGCGCGCGGAACAGGAGGGTGTCAGAGGACGCGCGGCAGCGGGACCTGCTCTGCTGTTCGGATTGATCGTGCGCGCATCGGGGCCGTGCAGGAAAGTAAGTAAAAAGCAGCCTCCGGCTCTGTCCTCCGTCTATTTCTGGCCTTCCCCCCCCACCCCCACCAACCCCCACCCCCCCCTTCCCCACACTGACGTCAGCACAAAGTTATTTTCATGAATGGAGGGGGCGGTCACGAGGAGCCGGTGACGTGAGCGCTTGCGGAAGCAGCGCGTGGAATGTTGGGACATTGTTGTTGTTTTGGACTTAATTCAGTACGAGGATCCGCCGCCGGTGGACGCACCGCACGGACCGCGTAAAGTTGCTCCCGCCGCCTGGACCGGAGAGCCGCTCGGCCGGATTTACCCCCGTTCCTGCCCGCAGACCCGCGCGTCCCTAAAGGTGAGGCTGTTTTTTTTTTTTGTTTTTTTTAATAGGAGGGGGTTGAAGATGTTTTGACATTCCTATTTTCGATCGTGGAAGTTGTCACGGTAACGTGTGGTGGAGGGACGCACGCACGGCGGACGCGCTTCTGGGAGTTAATGTTGTTTTTGTCAGCGGTTTCAGGAGCGTCTGCACGTGTTGGAACATCAGTGCGTCAGCGGTGCTGGGGGAGAAGCGACCACTCGAAAACGACCGTTTCCCCCGTCACCTTAGTTTAGGACGCTCTCCTGCTGGCGAATTTGAATTTAAAATTGATTTTCAAATGTCAAAAATGGATCTCGTGGGCGCGAGGTTGTGTGTGTGACTACATAAATAAAATGTTTACTACATTTCTACTACAATTTTTAGAGGAAAGTTATACTCCCAGCGCGTCTCACAGGCTGCAGCTTCTCCGCCGCACCAGAGAATCTTTTTGAGTTATTTTTAGCACCTTTTTGCAAGCTCATTTGGGGAATATGGAAGTGAAATTTTCTCATTAATTCCATATAGCAAAGATCTCACATCCTCCTGAAAGTCGCCAGTCCGGCTGCTTTCAGCGCCCGTTTCCACCAGCAGCTTCGTGACATTGGACACAACACGTGGGCCGCGTTTTAGACATGTGGGACAAAGGGCGCGATGAAGTCAGACCTCCGCGGCTGATGGCCGACCAACAGAGCCTAGGAGTCAGTAAAGGAGGGGGGGGGGGGCACTTCCAGAGACCATAAATCACTCCAACAGAGGAAGGAAATGCTGGATTTCAGCTCTGTGCTGAGTCCGACCCCCCCGGCCAACCATGTTTGGCCGCACGGCCTGGTGACCTTTGGCGGTGCCGAATGTTTGCGTCACGTCTCCGGCTGCCTGATGGCTGCTGGGTCCACTCCCCCGTCATGAGGCTCACATGTGGCTCGGTGAGGTCGCCTCTGGACGCGTCATCCGCGCGCCGCCGCAGCCTGTGACGGTGACGAGGCACATTGAGACCAGCCCCCACCCCCACCCCTCCTCCACCCCCCCGTCAAAATAACAACAACAAATAATAGAAAGGCTAATTGCGAGCAGCCCCGGGTCCCCGGCGGGCCGCAGAGGCGGATCAAAGGGAACGCGGGGCGTTTTTGTGGTGCAGGATTGTGAAAGTTGAATAGCTGCGGTCGCCGATGTGATGACTCACGTTCACTAGGATGTGTTTTGCTCCTTTTACTGGAAAAAAAGACTAGTGGAGTTTTGATGATTGACTCTGGGAGCCAGTGGTTACACCCCCCCCCCCCCCCGACTCCTTGGAAGCACCAGAAAGAGAGTCGACTGCTAACAGAGCATCAGCGACCCCCCTGTTGCCCACCCAGACACTTCTCCCCTTTCACTTTGTTTTTTCCTGAGTAAGGTTGTTTTATTGGGAATCTCTTGCCCCCCCCCCCACCCCCCACTGATCCCAGTGTCGATCCGCTTCCTGGCTCCACAGTGGCCTAAATTACACGTTAGCGACAACGTAAACACACACTCGAACCGTCCGCATGTGAAAATAAAGGCCTGAGAGCGGCGTTGACGTTGTGGCTGGCTGGCTGCTCGCCGTTTCCACGGAGACCCATTTTCACCGCGACCGTAGCTCGAGCGCAGGGCCGAGCTTTGTTTTGGAATGTCTAGTTTGGAACCTTGACGTAATAATCGAGAACGGGCTAAAATGTCCCGTGTAACTCTGCCCCCCCCCCCCCCCCCCCACGCCCCTCCTAATGGGAGACAATGGGATTAGCTCAGACATTTGGTCATCTCTCCTTTTTCCACAGCAACGTTCTGCCAAGGCTGCCAACCATTTTCAGTTTTGTGTACTTTTCCTTCCTCCCCATGAACCAACGGGATTTTCCAGGAAACGTCAGATCGGGCGGGCGTGATTCCCTGCCGCCGGTCGTCGCTTTTACCAGTAAACAGCGTGACTCACCGCTCAGCTATGCTCTCCATTTCCTTCGCCTAAGATCCCAGCAAATGTGCTGCGCTGGAGAAAGAGCAGAGGGCCGCACGCTGCCGCTCCCTCCGCCTCCCTGATGGAAACGCAGGAGCGGCGGGAGCTTTTCCCGGGGTTGCCGGCTTTGTGCTTTAATCCCTGAAAGATCTGCCGTTCTCACCAGCCTGGAGAAGCTGTTCATTTAGCAGCAAAAGGTGGCGTGACTGCGCCCTCTCGCACAAATCTGCCGTCGCGGCGTTCCGAGCCCAGGTGGGCCCGCACGTGCAGGGAAGGGAAGTCTGGGAAATCTGTGAGGTCCGGTTTCTGGCCGATGGGCCTGAAGGGTAGAACAGAATAAAAAGTGATGTAATAAAGGTGCGGCGCGTGAGAACGGGTGGAAAACAGACGGTGGGGGGAAAAATGGAAGCGTGTTTCCAGAGTCTGGCAGCGGAGGAGCTGCTGGAAGACTCCTGTTTTCCACATGCGCGCACGCAGGCCGCTTCAGGATTTGTTTGGGCAGGCGAAAGATGCGAGACGCGTCGGGATTCCAGACATTTCGCGAATTTTGCAGCCGCTGTTTTACAAGCGGGATCGTCTGAGCTCCACCTCCCCCACAGCTGAGAGCATTGCAGGACATACCAAGCCCCCCCCCCCCCCTCCGTTTGTTCTACATGTGAGGGTTTGCACATGTGTGTTCGCTCAAGAATGTGGTTTTTTTTGAGGGGTTGGGAGTGGGGGGGGGGGGGGGGGGGGGGGGGGGGGGGGGGGGGTATTGCTATTTGAAATGCGCCATGTGCGGCTTCTACTTTGAGGTATTTTCCCAGAGTCCCTTTCAGGCTGGTTCTGTGTCACAGGGGCCACTTTGTGCTTCTTCTGCTCAGGAGAACTTTGAAACGTTGCAAAAACACAAACACGCGGCCAAAGAATTTCTGGGAAACAATCCGGCCTCTTGGTTTAAGCTTGGAGGCCTCTTGTGTGAAGAGAGAGACCCCCCCCCCCACACACACACACACCACTTTTCCATGATCTTTGCTCAGCCGCATACCCAGGGAGCCCTCATGACGCAACATCAACGACATGAGTCTGTTTGCTGGTCGGGGACGTTCGGTCCGTCTCTCTTACACTTCTGACTTGTTCAGTTTTAGGGTTTTTTTTAAGCTCTTTGCAAAACACGAGGGCCTCAGGAAGAGCTGCAGCTGCTCTCTGGGCTTCGCTCCGTGGGCCTGCGCACTCCTGTTCAGTTCCTGCTGCAAAAGCACGCGCCGCTTCAGACGGCAGCGCCTAACGTTCGGCTCCCATCAAAGAGCCGCCAAAGCTCTGGATTAGCCGTGTAGCCGTAGCACGTGAAAATACCCGAAAAAAAAAAAATCCCAAAAAGAACAGCCACACCCAGGCTGCTTTTCTTCCACGAGAGCTTCGTCCAGCTGGGCTGCAGAGACTCGCTCTCTTGCCGAGGTATTGCTTATCACATGTTCACTTAAATTGTTTAGTTGGCAGAAACTTGTGTCAGCACTGCGAGCTAAATATATCCACTCGAGTTAAATAAGGGCATAGAACAGCTCAGGAAAGCCCAGTGTAAGAGGATCCAGCCGGCCAGACGCAGCACTCAGAACTGAATACATTGTTGTATTGCAGCAAAAATACACCAGTGACTAGAAAGGAAACTATTTTTCTGTGACACTCTGTCTCCAGGAATTTTCCACAGGCACATCCACTGCCCTGTAAAGTTCAGCACAACAGTCAACATTACGATGATAAGATCTGCTGTATCTCACGCGGGAGGCCGAGCGGACCGATCCGGGCGTCGGATCGGGGAGGAAACCGTCCGACCGAATTGAGGGGAGGTCACGGGAAAAAGGAAAAGAAAGGGGTGGATTCTGCACAAATCTCCTGATTCTCTTTAATGCGACTGTGCTCGGGTTGTGTTGTGGTTATGAATGAGACTTGTTTACCCTTTTAGTGACCATGTGACTCACACTCCCACACCCATTCAGCAGGGCGTTGCCATGGCAGCAGTTGAGCACGGAACAGTACGTTTGTACTCATGGCTGGTCCCAAAATGGAGCCTTGGGGGTTGTGCGTCTCTCACGGGATCACTTTTTTTTTTTTAGCCCCGGCAGAGAGGAGAGCATGTGCCTCCCTGTAATGAGCACATGAAGCCTGGAAAACGCAGATTATACACAAGGTTTACATGAGAGAGAGAGAGAAGGGGGGAGAGGGAGAGATGTTTGTTATGGATAAACTTGGTCTAGTGAACTACTTTGACAAAGGCCTCCCTCTCTGATCGGATAAGTGGTGTTGTGCTGCCCCCTGCTGGTCCCCCGACGCTGCAGCAGGCATGTGTGACAACCCTGCAGAGACGTTTTTAAAGCTTTGGCAGGGTGACAGTTATGTTGTGCCTCTGCAACGTGCAAAACCCATTTACACTTCCAACTGCTGCTACTATTACGACGAGTGAACTATGACAACAACAGAAATCCTTTTAACGACAATAACAGCAGCAGCAATGGTAAGAAGAAGAGAACCTTGTTTGATTCACAGTCACAGTGACTTTAATAGCTCTCACACACTAAAGCCAGGCAAGTTAATTAGTTACTTAGCTGATCGACCAGGATTCTGCTGCTGCGTCAGCCCTGGAAAGAACCACTGACCCTCTTATACCATCCTATCATCTCAGAATTGTTTCCTTCCTGTTGTTAAAATCTACCATCAAACGTTGGTCTAGTAAAAAATTCTCCTTTTTCGTCGTAAACTAGATTTTGTAGTAATGCTGTTTCTTTTCTGTTTAGTTCTCAGTGGGTCTTCTGTGAGGTTCTGGCCAGTTGTCTGCATGCAGGGAATGACGACTCATTTCAAGACGAGCAAAGCTTTAAAGGTAAGTGAAGTCAAGCTTGTAACGAGGTTCCTCGGGACGTCGGGCTCTCGCTCATCCGCTGCTCCTGTCCTGCAGATCAAGAGGGAAGCGGGCGAGAATGCCCCCGTGCTTAGCGACGACGAGCTGGTCGCCATGTCCGTGCGAGAGCTCAACCAGCACCTGCGCGGGCTGACCAAGGAGGACGTGGTGCGGCTGAAGCAGCGGCGGCGGACCCTGAAGAACCGGGGCTACGCCGCCAGCTGCCGCATCAAGCGTGTCACGCAGAAGGAGGAGCTGGAGAGACAGAAGATCGAGCTGCAGCAGGAGGTGGACAAGCTGGCCCGAGAGAACGCCAGCATGAGGCTGGAGCTCGACGCCCTGCGGGCCAAGTACGAGGCCCTGCAGTGCTTCGCCCGGACTGTGACTCATGGGCCCCTCTCGCCAGGCAAGGTGGCCACCACCAGCGTGATCACCATCGTCAAGTCTGCCAACCACAACAACTCCAGCCCCGCCCCGTTTACAGCCCCGTCGTAGTGTTGACAGGACTGGGCTCTCCTTCTCCTGCCTAGTCCTTTTCCGGTTCCGATCCAGCCTGAACCCGCTCCCCCACCCTACTGAGAGGACGCTCAGTAGTTGGACTGAGGGACGGAGTGGGTCGGCAAAACTCTTCCTTAGCTGTCACGCTGCGTTCACAGCTCTGTCCTCCCTTCTGTCTCACACAGTCTGTGTTGTCTGGTCACTGTGCAAACCCGCCTCCCCGGCCCACCGGCACCGGTTTCGGACCTCCGTGACCCTTCCTCCATGATAGCGGAGACGGTGCGTTTACTGCCGCGTGGCAATAAGCGTTTCCGTCGCCTCACTGCGGCAGCTCCGGCCACGGGCCTCTCTTTTACTCACATTCAAATAATGTTAAAATAAATTCACCCGAAGCCGTCGCCTTATTTGCAGTTCCACGCCGTCCGCTGCCTTCAAGCACCAGCCAAAAGGTTCCCCCCCCTTTAGTTCCTCTCTAAACGCGCCGAGCAGTGCAAAAGGCCCCATTGCGGCGTTTGACTGCAGCGGCTCTCCATTAGACTTCAGGAAGTAAAGCTGCTCCAACCGAGGCTTCCGTACGTGCGCCGGTTCCTCCAGGTTTGGGATTAGTCTGTCAGCCTTTTGTAGGTTTAAATCGATTCCTCCTCGGAACACGTGCCTTTCTCTCTCACATCCAAATAATCCCTCACTTGGACCGACAGATATTCACGCTGTTGAAGAAATAAGGGGGTGGGGGGGGCTCTGCCAACACAGCACTTCGATGGGAACTGTCGAGTTACATGATGATTGAATGTGGTCCGACCACACCACGTAAACTCCGCAGCACCGGTCGGGCGGCGTCCGACTCTCGTGTACGTAAATCTTGGGAAGGTAATCCATATTGGATCATGGTGATAGAGAGGGGTCACATTAAAGCGGGACGCAGCTCAGGTTACTTCCTGTATATTACAGATTTAAGGGTCTCTCCATGTAGAAGTCCGTCCAGATAGAAACCATTCCTGCCGCCGGGTCCCAAGTGCTGCTGCTGGCGTTGGCAAGTCTGCAACCTGTAGCCGTTCTCCTCGCTTTAGGCGCCCTCTTCTGCAAGAACTCCCGACTCCGGAGGGAGCCGCTCAACCAGCACAGCAAACAAAAGCTTCTTCCTGTTGCACATGACGAGATATTTAAGTATGAAACTCACTTGAAAACAAGCTCTTCTTACAGAGGATCCATTCCTAGTCGGGAGCGAAGTCGTCGGAGATGGTTGGTGTCGGGATTTGTCTCTTGGCTCAGAGGACATTGAAGTTCTCCCACTGTTCCACGGCTGCGGAGAACAGGAGGGGGAACTTTGCTGCTGTAGAACCTGCTGGGATTTTCTCCAGCAGGGGCATTGCTGTGTTGTGACTCTCGTTTTGTACTTTCACTCGTTCCCGTGCTGGCGTATACCACGTTCTCTCCGATACCTAGTTTTATATGCATACACAGTAAATAGATATTACATATTTTTCTATATTTATGTCTTCTACTATCCCGGGAGTGGTGTGATCATGTAATCATTCGTAAAAGTCGAATTACGCCGACGCCGGACCTTTTCTGAAGAGGTTATATTCACATTTACAACGAGAAAACTATTCCCGCAGCTTAACCCTTCGAGTAGTTCTTCTCAGCACAGTATTCTTTCTTTTTTATTTGTTTTTTTAAAAAAAAATTCTAGACCACAAATCGAATCAAAGACCTTGGCAGCACCGCCGGTTTAAGACGTGTAGAAATACACACGGAGCGATTTAGCCGAGAGGTTTTCACACATTAAAAACCTGAGCAGATGCACAAACAGGAAAATACAGGCGCAGCTCCTCCTGCAGATGATTTAAAGGCTTTTCTGACCAACGTTACAGTGACCTCCGATGCTCGAGGTCAATGCTGGAAAACCAGTCGTTTGATTGTAGCACTTATTGTTTGTGGATGCGACCTGGTGCCTTTGGCCGTCTAAGAGTGTTTCTGCGCCATAAAAGACAAACCTCAGTGAATAAACGCAGTAAAGCCGCAAAGATTTCACAAATCGACGAGCCCCTTTCTGCCTTTGAAGCTTTTATCCAGGAAGAAAATTGGCCCCGATGTCACTAAACGCACCGCGAGATTATTTCCCTCCCGTCAGCTGACGGAACTGAACCGATTTATGGGGGAAAAAAATGAGCTCAGTTGTGCGTTAAAAGGATATTAGTTTAAAATTGATCAGTGAAAATTTGGGTTTAATTAAATAAGCTTTTCCAGCCCGACAAGCTACAGGGTTTAATTCTAGTGATGGAGTTTGAAGAGGTTTGCTAAGATAAAGCTCTATAAATCCAGAGAATTAAGCATGCGCACGGATTCAATGTTGGGTGGGTAAATATATAAACATACAAACACAAAGGTAGTTAAACAGATGTGACGACGACAAAATGTTTTGCGTGTTGTAACCTGTAAGACACGAACATAAAGGCAGCATAAAGTGAATATGTACTTCCATTTGCTCTTATTCTGCTCATATATTTTCTATTTATTTCATTCACTTGTGTAATTTTATTACAAAACACCTAAATTATTTTTTAGTTTGCCTTCATTTATTGACATGTTTTTCCTCAAAGAACTACCCTCATGTAAAAAACAAAGTCTGTTAATGCTCAGATTGAAATGTATGGTAAATTATTCTTATAAATAGCCCTGCTCTGCCTGTTTTTGTACTTTCAAATAAAGCTTTCTTCTCCCTCATTGAGAAGTGTGGATGTGCTTCATTCAACAAATGGTCCAAACACAAGAAAATGAATGAGCCTAAACGGTAGCCGGCCAATTACTTATTCATATATTCAATTACTGTGAATTCATTTCCATTAAAAAAAAAAAAAAGCCAACATTGGCACATGCATAAATAAAAGTTTAACTAAAAGCAGCAACTTTATGTGTAAAATCTCCCTGCCAGGATTAATAACGCCTCCAACTGCAACCTAAGAGGAACAAGAATTTCCAAAAGGGCATGTGTCTGTTTTACTTTGGCAACACACACACACCATCAAATATAAAATATCACACGTTAAAACATGATTCCTGATTCAAATTCTGCCCATTTGTCTCAGTCCTTCCAAGTGAAACCGAAGGTTGCGTTAGAGAGACGAGCTCTCACTTTGTCAGAGGAAAGTTTACCCACTTTGCCCGCGCAACAGTCGTCGGGAACAACTGGCAAAGTGCTGCAGCCAGCAGTTTGCTTCAGCACAAAGGTGTCTTTGAACGACCTTCCATTCATCAGGAGCGCGCAGAAGAACGCTCAGCACAAAAGTTCAAACGGAGCAGCCGTGGAAAAAGTCCCACCTGCTTCCCACCCGGAGTCGCACGTGAATCGTCTCTTCGCCGAAACAAAAAAAAAACAAAAAAAACAATCGATGTGAATCAGAGAAAACGCGCTTCAGACACTAATGACACCGGCGGAATCAGGGACGCCGTCGAACAACAAGCCGTTTGATTCAGGGAAAATGCGGAGCTCTGGATTTCTGGGCCCTGGTGACGGGCAACTTTCCTGCCAACGCTGAATTCTTTAAACCAGGAAACGAGTCGACTGTCCTAAACAATGAAATGGTGGAACAGGAGCGGCTGGGTTGGATCCATCTGCGCCTCCATCTGATCCAGATGTGCCCGGGACAGGAACGCCCCGCATCCGGCTGGGTTACAGCTCGTCGTCAGAGGTGATCAGCATGATTTTATCCAGTTTGCGAGAGCTCTTGGTGCCCGTGGCCACTTTGCCGTTCATGCTGGGCGGCACCACCTCCTGCGTGGACTGCTGGGTGTACTGCTGGTAGGCCGGGGAGAAGTTGTGGATGGCGTCCTGCACCATGTCGCCCGGATTGATGGTTTCCTTCAAACCGCTGGAGATGCTGTGCATGTGGGGGAGGTTCGCTGTCCGAGCAAGAGAAGAGGACAAAAACTAATTAGACTCCACCTCTAATCGCAGCGGGTAGCGCCGCGCGGGTCATGTGACCGCCCAACGCGATCAATGATTGACAGCCGGCCGTAAAGAAAAGAAGGGCAAGCAGGAAATCATCTGGTTTTAAAGGGAGGTCATATAATAGTCATAAAGAAATGTTTATTATCCCGGAGACTGGGAACGGAGGAGCTTCCTGGAGGGGGGAATAAATTGGCTGGGTGATTGATATCGGAGCTTTCCCTCCCGAGCCCCGGTTGGAATTTGCTTGCTGCTTCCGATTACTCACCAGGTTTCCTTTGCATTGCTGAGCTGCTTTTACCCCCCCCACCCACCCCCCACTACCCCCTACAGCAGCGCTGCCTTTGCCGGCTGGCAAATATGCACAAACTCTGGGCTTAATGAACTTAATGAACACCAACGGGGCGGAGCGGAGTCACTCCCAGCACTTCCAAGGCTGCGTTTGCCCCGTGGGGGCAACATTCCTTCAGCTCTCACCTGGCACTTCACTCTTCTGCTCCTGGTAGATGGTGCAGGGGAAGGCGTATCTCAGGGCGATGGCCGCGAAGAACATTTCGATGCAGATGATGAAGTTCTGCCAACCCGCCGCCACCGTGCCGGCGCCCACTTCCTGCCCGTCGATGAAAAGGGCGTTGGGAATGACGCCGCAGCGCTCCAGGATGGCCAGGACCATTCCTGAAAGGCAGCCACAGAACAGTGAGGCGGGATCTGGGCGCGGAGCGGATAGAGGGAGCGACGGAAGGCGGCGTTTACCCTGCCAGAAGGACAAGAAAATGACCGACTTGATGGTGAGAAATTTGAGCACGGGTTCGTAGGGCCGGAGCAGGTCGCTGGTGGCGAAGAAGAAGAGGAAGAGGGCGTAGAGCGCCAGGCTGACGGAGAAGTTGTAGATGATGGTGATGTAGAGGTATCCTCCGTTGATGCTGCGCAGAGAGAAGAGAGTGATGAGAAACCCCAGATTCCTGCGCCGCCTCTCCGCAAAGCCAACAATCCCTTTATGTACGTGTCTATGTCATGTTGGGGGCAGACGTCGTTATCCATCAGGCAGCGCCCCCGCCTCAACGCTTGGCATTCTGGAGAGGTTCCCCGTGGAACTAGCTGTGGCGACACTAATTACCAGCGCGCACGGCTGGCTGAGAACGTACGAGTAAACAACAGGAAACATCACGGCTCTTGTTAGGGAACGTAAAGGCAGACATAGAAGAGAGAGCTATTTCAGGGAACAAGGAAGCACGCGGGGAGGGGGGGGCGGGGTGAACTCCGGGGTTATTCGGAGCGTTGCCACGGCTGCACGTGGGAATCAGTCAGACGGTGCTGCATATTTTAGAGCTTTCAATTACACTCAGAATATAATTTGACCGGCTCCACGAGCCTCTCTGGGGTCGGCGCTCGTGACACGTGCGTAATAAAGCTAGGAAGCACCAGAATCATTTATAATAACACCAAAGTGAAACAGTGAAAATCCACAGGAAAGGATGGGGGATAAAAAGTAACCCTGCCCACAGGAAGGCTCAACACCCTCAGTCCTGCTCTGCAACGCTTGATTTGCTAGCAAAGCGCGAGGAAGGGCGAGAAACGGCGGCGCTCACTTAAAATCCCCGTCGTGGTATTTGCCGTAGGCCTGCAGGATGATGGTGATGACGGCCATGATGGGTTTGAGCACGCAGAACTGCAGCGTCGCCTGGTGAACGGAACACATCACACTTCAGAAGACAAACAAGCAGGAGGCGGAAGGATACGTGAAAACCGGCGGCGCAACTAATTCAGAGGACGTGTAAGTTTGTGTGGAACAAGATTAAGATGCGGGGGATGTGGGCGGTGGGGGGGGGGGGGGGGTAGACCTTCGTGCTCCATCCTATAAGATGGGAGTCCTTTGTGGTCTGTACTGAAGCCAGAACCAACCGATTTAACAGAGGCGGCAGGAAAGTTCCATCCCTGTGGCCGCGCTCGGGTGCATCAGAGCAGCAGCGCTCAGTTTGATAGTCTGGAGGGGAGCTTTTCCAAATGGCTTTATTAAATTGATTTACTTTGAGGTATTTAGCCTTTGGTGGCGGTAAACCTCTTCTGCTGCCAACGTGTCACAGCGGATATTCTTAAAGAGGGGAGAATTTGCTGACGCATCTTTATACACGCCGGAGAAATCCTCCAACGGTTCCTGCATGAGCGGCGCGTTTCACACAGGTTCCCGACCACCAGGTGCCTCGGGGGCGATATGCGCGGGGACGTTTGATGCCTGTCACGCACTCACGTCACCTGGGACCGCGCGGCCACCTCCTGTGAACTGTGGGCTGAATCTCAGCCCCTCGCCACGCCTGCGCACGCTTACACCCCCGATGAGCCGGGAAAGTGCAGTATCAGCCGGACTGACTGGTTCACATTATCAAAATTACAAAAGTGTATTCTTATTGAAATAATGGCTTCTGCGACGGCCCCCATCAGTCCCCGAACCCGCCCGCGCCGCTTCCAGGATTACACTTTTGCCTACTTTCCAGAAAATAAGACCTTAAACTGTCTGTCAATATGATAAAGGATTTAAAAAATGAAATGTTAAAAAAAAAAAAAAAAAAAAAAAAAAAGGGCCCAGGATTCCGGAGCTACTTAATCTCTTATCTCATGGAACCACGGCAACACTCGGCAGCTTTTCAATATCACCCATTCATTTGTTCACCTCTTTTTAAGCACACGCCAAAGCCTGCCAGGACCGAGGAAGGAGTTTTTGTTTTTTTTTTACTTAAAAATCGGTTTGATCTGGTGAGCTTTGCCTATCAGATTTATCTTAGGTTAGCTGGGATTAACTTCACGGGCCGGGGATGAGAGGCTCCACCTCACCTTCATTCCATTATCACTTCCCTTAATATTGCATTTAATAACAATGTCGCTGTTAGCTTCCAGTTAGCATGTCGCACATCTCGGCTCATCTTCTGAACGTCAGAAAACGCGCCTGGAGGTGGCTGTAAGAGCGGACGCCGCCACCTAAAGTCGCCCAGCAGGAGCGCTTTGGTGTTTGGGGAGCTGGGCACCTATTGTTTCCTGTGCAGACTTCAGAAAGGGAGCCGAGACAGTCGGGGAGGAACTCACTTGCTTGCAGAATCTTAAGAAGCCGATGGAGTAGCTCATCCCGACCAGGCAGCAGGTACCATACAGACAGCTTGACCTGTGGAAACAAAAGGGAGCCACCTCCTTATACAGCAGAGAGTCTGTCTCAGAGACCTGCTCAATGCGTTCCTTCACTTTCTGGAGAGAAATCCCATTTTTGTGGGCCAAGATGTGAAGAAATCAGATGAATCGGGAATAAGAAAGCTTTTTTTTTTTAAAGGGTATTTCTCATTTTTAATAAGTGGATTCTGCTCCGTGCAGAGCTGGGTGGCGCTTCGTTTGACTGCAGCGTATGTAAATCAGGGCAATATTATTCATGCAAGCCGCCCACGCGGGTAAATCCCACTTGGTTTTGTTTAGAACTCTACAAAGGACAACCAGGTAAAATGGAAGACAAGCTGCTCACTGGGTTTTTGATACACTCATTGAAAATTCTGGACCCAAAGTTGATTTTTGACAAGTTCCCAGTGGTGAATAAGGTAATTCAGAGTGCTGCTCTTTTTTAATATAAACTATACGTCAAACTGGAACACTTGGGGAAGGTCAGGGTGGCGAGGATAACACTGGATTTCCCAGTTTCTGGGGCTCATGGTATCTTCGGTGAATTAGCTAAATTGCTTTGGGATTAAAAATTAGAAATGAACCAAGAATCCAGGGTCACGCAGAAGATGGGGTATTAAGGTTTTTTTCTTGAAAATGCTCTGGCTTAATGGATAGTAATTACATTTCTGTAACCCTTCCTGGACCATTAGCCTTAATTGGGGTGGAGGGGTGAAGGGACGGCTGGGCCTGAGCAGCAGGGACAGATAAAGACTAACTTCTAGACTCAGATAGCACCTGACATTTATCAGTGAGCTACAGCACATGTTTGGGCTCATAACTCCAAGATGCTTGTCAGCATTAGGCCTTTCACAATCCTCCCCAGAGAGGATATAAGCACATCTAATTTTAACATTTTCTTCATCTTCGGCAGACAAAAAGATGAAGCTACACACTCAGATTTCCCTGCAGGTTGTTGGATCCGTTGCCCTGAATGTTGATTCCCACTAATGTTTATACCCGATGTGCTTTATCCAAGCAGATGTTAATGTAAACAAGAAACACAGACCTTGATCTAATGCCGAGCAGCAAAGATGTGTAAGGATAGCTGACGTTCACGGGATCATTAGCATTCCCAGGAGCAGCGCCGCTGCGGGAAGACTGAGGAACTTACTGTATGGGCTTCCCTCGGATCTCTGACATGATGGCGCTTTCTCCTCCAAGATACTCGAAGGACAAGCTCAGGAAGTTGTAAATAACAAACGCTGTGCCAAAAAAAAAAAGAGGAGCTCGGCGTTATTTTATCTCGATTCGACCGAAAACATGTTTAGAATGAAGAAAAAGTCAAACGTTCCCACAATTTGAAACAATACATGTTTGACTCTTTACATTAAGAAGCCTTCCGGGGTTCTGAGGCCTGGAAATCCCTTCCTAATACTCTGTTGCTATTTAAGGAGGGATTAAAGCAGGCTAATGCAGATGGTGTCCAGTCAAGAGAGGGTTAGCTACATTTCAGCCGGAGCTGCAGGCCGGTGGCTTTCGGAGGCACCGCGCTATCAATCAGCCACAAAATTGGCCTTCAAAGTTGAGACTAATCTCCTGAATTATTCATTTCCTCCTCCTCCTTTTATCAATTTCACTTGTAATCCAACACGCGACTCAGCTTCGGTGCTAATGCCGCCCCACATAATTATAATTTAAATCTATCAGTGCTTCGTCCGGATACCAGAGTTCATTCCCACTGTACAGGCATTCCCGTTTAACCAGTAATTCAAATAAACAGGATCATTCTTAGGCGACAAACTGTCTGGGCGCACAACAGGAGGCTGCTCCTGAAATGACACGTGGAAATTCAACACTGCACGTTTGCCAACGTGACAATGAGCAACAATGAAAACGGGTCCGGGCGGTTTCTCCTCTTCCCGCTTGCCAGCAGGAATGAATGAGGGAAGGAAGCGATCCAAAAGGGGACAGTTACCTTCGTAGCAGTCGCGGATGGAATCGAAGTAGACGTAGTACTGCTCGTTATTGATGAAGAGCAGGCTGAGCCAGGAGTCAAAGGCGTACACTGGCACGATGAAGAGGATGCGGATGATGTAGCGCTGCTGGTTGGGGACGGTGTAGGACCGAAGATGCGTATAGATCTACAATTTAAAAAGGAGAGAAAATAAAGTCGTTAATATGACGATGGGTTCGATGCTCATCTCTAGGGAACAGAAACGGGTTGTCCCGGTCCAGATTTTTGCTCCCGATACGATCCGATACTAAATACCCACCGCCGTGGCGATACCGATACAGTTTGCTGATACAGTCATTCATACCAAAGCAGCTATGTATGCCCCCCCCCCCTCAGATCCGATACTATTACAAGGCCGATCTGATACTTATGATCGGATCGAGACAACATTTTCTCATCTCTTCGTGACAGTAGCATGAAATGTCCTGTCCTGCTGCATTAGATAAAAGGCAGGACTGGACTTTGAACCGCCCGGCCGCCGATAACTGGTGACAAATCCTTCGGTTCTCCTGGATACGGACGCAGGCGTGATAAAGTCGGCGTGTCAGCCACGTAAGAGCAAACAGAGCCCATCGATTACGCTCTTCCCTTAGCTTATTACAGCTAAAAGTCATCGCCCGGCGCTGCTCGCTCCGTGGCGAGACGTCGCTTCTCGGGTGGATGAAAAGTTTACTTCCCTTCGGAACGCTGAAAATAAAGGCGATGAAGAGATAGCAGGATTATTTTACAGCGCTCTTTCAAAGGTCTTCACCCACGAGGCCTCTATAAATGCGGAAGAGATAGACAAGAATGGGACAGTGATTACACTTTAACTACAGAGACAACACTAATACGTAACATACGCCACTTTAACAAAGTGTGTGTGTGTGTGTGTGTGTGTGTGTGTGTGTGTGTGTGTGTGTGTGTGTAAGGGGGGGGGGGGTTAACAAACAATGGCTCACATTTACCTGAACTCAGCACTGAGGTATCAGCTGGTTTATTAGTAGAAAACCTGCTCGTCTATCAGGTTGCTGTTGCTCAAACACAACTTCCTGTTATCGGTCTGATGCAAGAGTGGATGTTCTGTGTAACCCGAAGCACGACGGCTCAGATTTATCTCTGATGAGCGTTCCCTCCCAACATTCCTCATAGCTGCGGAACGCTCGTGCGGCTCTTACAGGGACGTCTTATCGTTAAAAAAAAGAAAAAAGATGCCATTGTCTAATCTGGGGCATCTTAAAGTTGTTTTGCTACAGCGAAAAAGGAAACGAAGATGCGGCTCACGGTTTAGCATTCGGGACACGAGTGAAACAGTCCATCGCAGTTCATCCAAACCCAAATGAGAGGAGACACCAGCGGCATCCCCACAGGCCGGTGGTGCTCCTGCTGCTGCCCGCAGGCCCGTCCTGGTCTCCCTGTGGCACACACCTTTCTTGTTTACCTCAATTAAAACGTCTTTCTGGCAAATTTTAGGCCAAACTTACGCAACACCGGAACGTCGGGAATCAATCTGCTGCAAATTGACTCGCAAATCCCAGAAGGAGCTTTGCTGTGGGACGCAACACGGATGCAGAGAGATGTTAGAACAGCCGTTATTAACCACAACACATAACATAAACACTTAAAGCCCACATATGGGGGACAAGTGCGGGCTTTCAAGCCCGCGGATTGTTCTGAAGCACGTTGAATCAATTAAATATGGGGGCTGGTACAGCTGGAGAGCCACCAGCCGAACACCGCTCGCTCCTCATTATCCCACGAACGCCATCTCCATATACTTTTGTGCGTGCGCAGCGGGGAAACCCACCGATGCCAGAGGAAGCACTCGGAGCGAATTGTTTCCGGGTGCAGGCGGGATGAGATCAGACGCTTCCACGTCCTGACCGCCGACGGCGCGCGTCACCGGCTCTCGTCGGCCGAAAGGCCGCTTTTGTGCATCTGAATATAAATGAGGAAGCAAACCTCCCTTCCCTAGAATGCTGAACGCTGGAGCGGGCGCAGGGAGAAGAGATAAGTGCCTGAGATATCCTTTATGACTGCAGTGGATGGAACAAAGTGGATCCTGCAGGCAGGTAATAATCCTTTTTATGGAACCAAGAGCTTGATTCTGTCCTGTGGCAAAGGGGGGGGGGGGTGCAATCTGTCACAGTGGAACCGCAGCAGAGCCTGTGCTCAGCTTGGAAGCTCCATTACTCAACACCGCTTGATGCCGCAATGATTGACGCCTCCTCGGGATTGGGCGATTTCGAAACATCGATGTCTGGAGGCCATGAGAGAGACTCACCTGGTGACCTGTGATGAGCAGGGCGGTCCACACAAAGATCCCCGACACCATCCGGGCCACCACGGTGTTTAAAAAGAACTGATCCTCGAGGATCGCGCCGGTCCCGGTCCGGATAATGGTCATGTTGGAAACGTCCGACTTGTCTGGGAGAATTGGAGCATCCAGGTGAATGATGGAGCCATTTTCAGCTGATGAAGCCATGACTTCGGCAGGAAAGCTCATCTGAAACACACCCCCCCGAAATAAAAGTGGCGTAAAAATGTCGTTTCTGTTGGTTCGAATACTGCCGAGTAAGAACACATAAATACATCCAGATCCAGCGAGAGATCACCGTCTTCATAAGCTTCTTTCCTACTGTCAAAGAGCGGACCGACACCGAGGAGCCTGGATCAGTTCTGCCCCGACAAAATCGACATCTACGATTAAAAGCAGCCTGTTAAATGAGTTCATTGCCCCGCGCAAATTAAAGGCTTTATTAATCAAAAGGGCTTAAAGGTATTGACTTCCTTGTTCGAGGCGCTTACCTGACTGAGGTCGAAGTCCGCTCAGAACAACTGCGACCACAAACCGCAGCTTAAAAAACAATCAAATACGATGACGGCCCGAAGCGTTTACCCAGCGAAACCAGTGTAAAGTCAGTTTTCCAGTTTAAACGACGAGGATTCGAACTTATCCTTGCGCGACCAGGAGGAGCCAAGATAAACAGGTTGAGAACAGGTGAACGGGTCACGTGTGTCCTGCGTGTGTCGTCATCGCGTTGCGTTTATGGCCGCCGGACAAAAGCCGCAGGTGAACAGCGCTACAGCATAGCTCTATAAATTATTTAATTTAGCAGCTTAGCTTTTTAGAATTTATATCTTTTTATTTTCGACATGAAGTCTTTTTTAGGAAGCCTAGTTTGTAAATTTTAATGTGTATATAAACAATGCAATGGCAATGATTTTTGTCATAATGTGCATCGGTGTTGAAAAACGACCTTTATAATTAAACTCTAACACTAGTTCACATATTCGTGAAACCTAATAAACATTTAATCTGCAGTAAACATTAACCACAACTTGGGTCGCTCAAGAAATAACAAAAACAGAAATGACTGTGTTATAGTTTAAAGAGAGATGAAAACAAAATCCTTTATTTCAAACATCACTATATCAATACAAGCGTACGTTCCAATAGAAAAATGCTATAAAACATTACATTCTGGAGACACATAAACTGGATTTATATTTATATATTTCTAATGTGTCTGATTAACATGTGGGTTCTTAACAGCCTGCGCAAAATCCAGGCTTCATCTTCATCTAGATCCTTTATTCCTACCACACCTGACAACTTCTGATGAGTTCTTTCATTTGTTTTATTGCGTCTATGGAGGAATCTTTGAGTGCGAGTCCCAGCAAGACCGGCCTGTTGCTGGCTTCTTGGGAGACAAAAGTTGCCAGATTTTTGGCGCAGACGTGTGTCAGCGGCTGCAAGTAAATACAAACCACATGTTACTACATAAGGAAATGCAAGGATGGCAGTGAAACATTTAGAATTCATCAATAAGAAAATTCTGGCCAGTGTTAAATTGCCCATGTTAGTTTGGGGGTTAAACCTTTTAAAATATATTCTACATTCTGAAAGAAACTGATAGCAGTTTAGGTGGATAATCAGAACAGCCAAGACCAACATGAAGCATATAACTGTAGGTGAACTGGTCAGTTTGGAAGCTTTAAATAGGTCCTGTGTAACTGCCCCTATTTATTACCTCCCTCATCCACCCCAAGCGTACCTCATCTTTGCCCAGCAGTACTTTGGTGGAAAATGTTGGGGTGCTGATGTCAGTAGACCTGGAGTCAGGTGTGATTGATATCAGTGATCCAATTTTGCCATATTGGGTGAGAACAACAAATATGTAATTGCTGAACTCAGTGCAGACCACCTGAGTCAGAATCCCATTTATTTCATTCTCTTTCTGTCTGGACTTGATAACAGTGTCCAGAGAAGACATTTTGCAAGTGCTGTGGAGAAAAGAAATTATATTTAGAGTTGCAGGTACATAACTTTCAGATGTTACATTTAAATGCTTCATATCCTTGGAAAAAAAAGTCATTCCATTTGTGAATGGATCGCACAAACAAACCCCAAGCTAACGATCCATACAAAATAAGGCGATCGCATCTGGAGTATATTTAATAAGAGATGAATCCCCAACTAAGTCCCCAACCTCTGGACATGCACAGAACATTTGAGCTGGCTCGTTTACTTTAAATATAATACCGTTAAAACGCCACAAAGGTGACGCTCAAGTGACCGGCAAAACCTGGCATGTCGAAGCTAACATTAGCTAAAGCGCTAACGTCTGTTTAAACTGCACATAAATATCGCTAACAAGGGTCAATTTTTAGTCAGGTTTGATGTAAAATTGGGACAATGCTCACCGGTTTCTTCCTAAATTGCTAAATGAAACACTTTTTCACGCTTTCGTTTTGACAAACGTGTGCGCCGCTCTCTTCTTCCCCCTCCACCGCACACAGACGTGATTCGTTCCGGGTCTGCGTCACAGCGGAAACGCCCGTGCGCGATGACGTAACTTACGCATCCTCGACTTCCTGCATCTTGAGTCCTTCTGTGTTTTATGTAAATAACATTTGGTTACCATGCAAACTCTACCTCACTTCTCTGGCCAGGCATTGGGAGCATGAAAATGTCTTTCCTGTCTTCCAAATAATGCTTTACAACATGGGGACTGACACTAGCCTCGATCTCTATGACTGTCTGTATTTATTTCCTCCCCTATTAATAATACATTGTAATTTGCATTTACAATGATTGGGGCATTGGTGCAACTAAACGTTAATAGAGATGCTGATGTTTACATCACGTGACACCATTCTCTGATGAGGATAGAGTAGCATCACTTACATCTTCATAAAGAGAAGGTTTCTTCTAACTGAATGTGAAGATCATGTCAGTTGGGCTAATTTCTGCAAAGCCAAAATTTAACAGGATTAAAATTCTATGAGAACATTAACTGGACCCACGGATATTATTGATTCATATTGCTAGCGAGAGCTTTCCGTGCTGGCTGTGTGCTGTAACGATTCAGGTAAAGTGACCTTTTTCTCCAGGTGGATTTCAGGCTCCGCTTGAGTCTGTGAGATCCAAAAGGAGCAATCACTGTGAACATGGCGCTTGTACATTGTCAAATAGAGCTGGCTCAGCTGGATTGTTATGCACTGTGA